>NC_056748.1:749921485-750173985 GCF_019279795.1 Protopterus annectens
ATTTGAGAAGGCCAATCAGCTTAGTTTCTGCTCCTCCTTTCTCTCTTTCCACTAAAAAAAATGTCTAAGCTTGTTTCCTGCCTTTCCTGTGGGTAGTCTAGTCTGGATACAGATTTGCTGTGTCCAGGACTATTTGTGGGCTTCTAAGCCCCCAAGCCTTTCTGTGTTGGAGGGAAGCCTTCTAGCTTAATTTTGTTTCTTAGAACTAGCCAGTTCTTTAGTTTCAGCACTCAAGTCTGTTTCTTTGAGCTCAGCACTTGTTCAGAACTTATTGTAAGCACTAAATAAGCTACAAATTACTACAGCACTCAACTTTCCTCACTGTCTAGAGGAAAACAGTTTTTAGTACTTAACAAATAAGCACCTATCCAGGCATGTCTAAGGGTCAGCTCCCGATGTTTTCTCCTGTCTACCTGATGAATCTGGGAATCCTGGGGCAATGCAGCAATTGCCTCATGTACACAGACAACCCTCTCCTCCTACCACCCAACACTACAACCTGTGAGAGATGCACTTATATAGCAAAACTGGTAGCAAAGCTGGCTTCACCTAAGACTGGACTAGAAAGTCAAGAGGAGAAGGTAAACACTTGCACCACACCACACTCAGCACATAGTGCCTCAAAACCTACACCACCAAAACACACACATAGAAACACAAAACACACACCTACATTCATGGAGGCTCTCAGTAAAAACCTGCCCAAGCAACAGGGACCTCCAAAGCAGAAACACAAGCAACCTCCACCCCCCAACACAACCCAAATGACACATAGCCCACAAACTCAGTGTGCCACTCAACCACAGCCCATAAGGCATAACAACGTACCCAACACTCTAGTCATAGATGACTCTATAGTCAGGCACACTGATGTTCCACTCACCAGGCTACACAAGGAGAAAGTTACTGTCAGCTGCCTGTCGGGTACTAGGATCCGCCACATAATGCATGCACTCAGGTCACTCCACAACAAGTACAAATATGACTCTGTCATTGTCCATGTTGGTGTGAATGACCTGCGAAATACCTCCCTGGACTACATGAAAAGGGACATGGAGGAGCTGTCCGATATTGTAGCCCAGGCAGGTATGACCCTAGCCCTGAGTAGCATCCTGCCATCACCTAGAATGATACCACAGTACAAGCACACAATGATTGACTTCAACAATTGGCTAAGCTTCTGGTGTCATTCTAAGGGGATCCAGTATCTGTCTGCCTGGGATGACATGATCGTCAAACCATGATGCTTTGCTAGAGATGGCCTGCACCTGTTGCCCCTGGGATTCCGGATACTGGCTAAGGCTCTAGCCACCCCTATAGTGCCTATTTTAGGCAAGGTTCAAATGACAAACTCACCACCATAACAGGTACAAGCAAGCAGAATCTGAGGGTATTGCTACTCAATGCTAGAAGTCTAAACCTCAAAATGCACTCACTCGAGGCACTCCTTAAAATGGAGAACATCGACATCTGTGCAGTGACAGAGATCTGGTTCAAGGCTCCAGAGAGTACCCCTGCATTACTAGGCTATAATTCATACCACACCTGTCGGCCACCTAACCTGGACCAAAAAATTAAAGGCGGAGGCGTGTCCATATTCATTAAGGATATCCACACCTCCAGGCTAGTTGCTCAGCATAATGCATCCAAGATTATCCAAGTGCAATTAACTCTGGGCAAGACCGCAATCCAAATTGTAGCTTGTTACAGATCCCCCACCATGCCCCAGGATTCCCACTCCTCATTTCTTGATACACTGGAAAATATTAGGGTACAACCTAACACCCTAATAATGGGCAATTTCAACTACTCCACCATTAACTGGGAAAACTACTCATGTACCAACTCTTGTGCTCAACGTTTTCTGGAATTCATAAATTCCAATGCCTTGGATCAACTTATTCACACCCCCACCAGGGGCAGCAATATCCTAGACTTGGTTATTACCAACATGGGCAACCGGTGCTCCACAACAGAGGTCAATTCCTCATTGGTCAGATCCTACCACAAGCTAATTACCCTAGACATCCCTCCCCCACCCCTCATTAGGGAAACCACAGTAAACAATTTCTCCAAAGCCAACTTCAGGCTTCTTAAGACAGAAGTGGCGAACTTCATGACGGCCATGCTGACAGACAAGAGGTATGACTGCTGAATCCTACACAAATGCACTTTATAAGCACTTACACAAGTGCATGGATCATGCAAACCCTAACAGAACCAAGATGCTATCCTCCAAAAAAAGGAAGCCAATCTGGTGGTCTCCTGCCATAAACAAACTCTACAAAAGTAGAAAGAAACTGTTGCAAAAAGAGTAAAATCCCATGATTGGAGGAACTCCCTGGTCAGCCTCAGTAAGAAGCTGGGATCCCTCATAAAATTCTCCAAAGCTAGTTATGAAAACAAAATCGCCACTGACTCTAAAGACAACCACAAAGCATTCTTTAGCTATGTCAAGAATCTGAATGGCAACACTCAGATCTGCTCTGAGTTACAGCACAATGGCATTAAATATACAGAACCAACTGATACTGTCAACATCCTGGCAGATAGGTTCAGTGCTAACTTTACCCCCCTGTCATCCCCTAAAGGGCCAATCTCTATACCAGAAGAATGCAAAGTTCCTGTAATCACGGCTGCACAGGTAAAAAACACACTACCCAAAGCCAAGAACACAGCATCCATGGGACCTGACAACATCCCAGGCTGTGTTCTACATGAACTACAGAACGAACTGGCACCCCACCTAAGTACCATGTTCAATCATAGCCTCACCTCAGGCTATGTGCCCACTGAATGGCGCACAGTGACGGTTATCCTACTCCACAAAGGGGGAGCCACCACAGACCCCGGAAACTACTGCCCCATTAGCCTAATGAGCTTGGTCTGCAAGGCTATGGAATGTATCATCATAGAACTTATAAACAATGACACTGGTAATGTCTAAACTCAGGACCCCACCCAGTTAGGGTTTGTAAAAGGCAGATCATGTCTCCTAAACCTGATAGACTTCTTTGAAACAGTTACCAAAGCCGTAGATAAGGGTAAAGTGGTTCACACAACCTATCTAGATCTCGCCAAGGCTTTCAACACCATCCCCCACTCTGGAATTATAGATAAACTCACTAAACTAGGTATAAATCCCTATGTCACAAGATGGGTTGCCAACTGGCTCACTGACAGAACCCACACCGTGAAAGTAGCAGACTCCAAATCCAACTTCAGACCAGTGACAAGTGGAGTACTGGGTCCTCTCCTGTTTGGTATCTACTTCTCTGAAGTACAGGCTAACACAGAAGGTCGTTGGCTAATGAAGTTCTCAGATGACTGCAAACTAGGAGCCATAATCAAAACTCCAAAAGATGGTGACATCCTACAAAAGGACCTCGCTGAGACAGATGCCTGGTGTCAAAGCCATGGCCTCAAGCTCAATGCCAAAAAGTGCATTGTCATCCCTTTTGGTAAAAACTCTGTACCCATGAACTACCACATAGGCAGTAGTCTACTTAACACCGAAAGTGTGATAAGAAACCTTGGGACACAGGTGGACAGTAGTCTCTCCTTTGATAATCACATCACCACAGTAGTCAGGAAATCCTTCTACGTGGCACACCTCATCACAAAAGGTTTTTCATCCAGGAAAAAAGAGGTTAATGTTCCCCTCTACTCGTCACTCATTAGACCCATTATAGAGTACAATGCCCCTTTTTGTATGTACCTCCCAAGACATCTACAACAACTGGAAAGGCCGCAGAAATACCTCACAAAGAGGATTACCGGCCTCAAACAGATGCCCTACGCAGACCATCTCAAAAAACTGCAGCTTTACTCCATCGCATATCACCTACTCAGAGGCGATCTCTGCCTAACACACAAAGCTATGTCAAACCCAGAGCTTTTAGACATGCTCCACTTAAACAAATCCCAGTCCCTATGAGCTACATGCTCTAGGGACCTAAACCTTGTCACCACAATAAACAGAACATGCTGGAGGGATAGATTTCTGTCCCAGAGACTTCCCATACTCTGGAACAAACTACCTATCTATATCAAACAAAGCTCCTCATTAGCACTCTTTAGGAAAAATCTTGATGATTGGATGGGAGATAGGAAATTCACCCCGGGGATCACTTCTGTGGCTCTGCTCGACAGTGGCACAGGAAAATAATTTTCTTGGGTGGCAAAAGCCAGGGTACCTTTTGGCTAGGCTTATATAGGCCCTAGGGCCAATAGCCTAGTACCTACCTATGAACCTATAATGGCTTGGAACTTACCTTTTCTGCAATAGAATTTTTCACATAGAGAACTTTTCAGCTGTATTACATACTGGACATTTGGAGCACCACTGCTAAATAATGGATGTACCTAGAAGATAACATTTTGACCAGATATAAGTTTCATACAATTTGGTAGCTGTATATTATTTGGAATTGCAGCATGTCTTGGGGAGAGTGTATTGTGTCCATAGGCATAAGTTGTTAGAATTGCCATAGACTTACATTATAATTTAATTTTGTCTCACATTCCTTCTTAAGAAATAGCAGAGCTGCTGTGAGGCACAGAGGAAAAAATCATGTTGTCTTATGTGTCCTTTAAAAACGCTTTTGTAATCAGCATTGTGGTATTACTTACAGAAACAGGGAATATGTTAGTAGGGAAGGATTGTGGCATTGTGCCATTAAGGGAGCAGTGTAATAATCACTTGGGGCACTAGGCATGTTAATGGACCAGGGCTCTTAAACCATACCAGTATCCCTTTACTTTGCCATCTCTACCCAATTACTTTAAAAAAAGTTCTGATTTCTCACTGTGTCTGCTGTTTTGATCTTTGTGTTTACAATGCTCTCATAGATTTGTTCATCAAAAACAAACCACAAAATAGACCAGAAATTGTCAGCATACATGGATTTTGGCCTGTGCCCCAAACTACGAGGTCTTGTAATTTTCTGCAGGTGACATTTATTGAACGTATTCCACAAAAGGGATCAGAAGGTGACAGCATTGACGCAGTGCTCGCAGAAAATGCACTTTGTTTTGACAGGAACTTAAATATCTAAATACCTATGACTGAGAGAAGTATCTACAATTTTGAGGTTAAGCTGTTGGCATCAGCCCTGTTCTGTGTACACACATAGACACCAACCACTACATATGCAGAGGTTGTGAAGACTGCACCCATAAAAGCCTGAGCTGTATCTGAAGAGGCCCTATAATCTCAATAAAACCAGAACCTCAGCTCATACACATAAGATATTACATACACCTACCACTGTCCTCAATAAGGCAAACATACAGTCTGTATAACATGGCAGTTGGGAGACTCCATAGCGGGAAAACATCTAGCATTAGCATTAAAACCAGCCAGACACAAAGGCCTGCAAGGCAGTCACTGTGACCTGGTAACCACAAAAACATCTTTGCAATTGGTGACTTCACCGTTAGTAAACCAGACACACATAGTTCACTGGACATTATGAGGAATGTGAAACACCTAGTGCCAAAAAATTAGGAACATCCTAATTAGGTTATAAACAATTAAGGATAAATATTACATGGTCATTATTTACATTGGAGTGAACAAGTTAGGAAGATCCTGTCTCTCTCAGATATGCAGTGCAACAGGATATGAGTGGGATTATTGAACATCCTAGTGCCAAGCATGGAAAAAATACATCTACTGGAAAACATACATCTGCTTAGCAAAAGCCTTCCAACACATCTGCCTAGTCTAAAACGTCATGTAGCAGCTAAATATACAAATAAAATTGTAGCCTTCAGTCAGTGGGTAAGGACAAGATGCCATATACTGGACATTTAGTGATTGTCATCCTGGAGAGAGATGTGAGTGCAGCCAGATTGCTTTGTTTTTAAAGGACCCCCCCCCCCCCTCCGAAGAGTACAAGTACTGAGAATGAAATTTTGCATCCTGTTGGTGTCTTTTTCAGATTCCTTTAAATGCTAAGACAAAAAGGAATGAAAACATGGAACGTAAAAAAAAAAAATATGGCCACTTAGAAGCTTTTCAGTTTCCGTCCTCACTACCACTTTTACATTTTTATTTTGTTACAACTATGATATAAGTCTACATTCTCATTTTTTCTCTTTTTGCTTTTTTAACTTCACTCTGAGTTCTAATTTGGGGCGTCATGGTTAAGAACACCCTCACTGGACCATAAACTCTCTAAAGAAATGAAACAGTTGCGCACCGTGCTTTGTTTATTTATTTCCCAGTATAAGCCAGCAAAACCATAGTTAGTTGATCTAGTACCCTGTGCAATTCCCTGAAATGGCACTCTACTTAACTTTGTATTGTAGTGATAAACTAACTAATGTAATCTTATCTTATTTGTTTAATTGCTTTAAACTGCATAATACATACAAAATGAATGTGTTTCTATTAGGTAAATGTCTCTGTTTAAAAGTGAATGAAAAGGTACAAATTCAGAATGCATTTCAGTACTTTTCCGTTGACACATCTGCAGTGATGTTATACATTTTTGTGTTGGTACTGAAAAGTGTATGTTTTCCTCTCAAGGCCAAATAAAGAAATGCCTAACAGACTGGGATAGCAAGATCCTGGAGAGAGATGTGAGTGGAGCCAGATTGCTTTGATTTGAACTGATTGTGGCCAAATCATGATTTACAAAGGATTGAGCAGGAGTTAGGAGTTAATACATTAAGTCTGATGAGACTTCTGTGTGAAAAATTGTGGTCTTTGACTTCTAATTAGTTGCTTATGTATTACATATTATTGTTTAAGATAAGACTGAATACCAGACGAAGCTCAAATTCTTCCCCTATATATGTAGTAACATTAAATTGATTCTTTAAACCTGAGAAAGGGCACAGTCTGATATATTAGGTATGGTATGGGTAAATTAATGTATTTTTCAACAGCAATGAAGAGTAAAAAAACTTCACTTTTACAGTTGTAGCAAGTTGCTTATGCTTATTACGCTTGTTGACAGTCTAACAGTTTAGTGTCTTCCATTATTGCCAACACAACAACATAAATGCAAACATCCTATAATGTAAAGCACTTGAAATGCCCAGAAAATACAGTTAAACTGTACAGGAAGGTTATAAATCAATTTTAAGAAAAGCTGCTCCCTACCAAAAATGCACTTACTAGCAAACAGTAAGTGCAGATAAAAATTAAAGATAGCTAACATATTCAGGCTACCTACATTTTGATAAAAAGTAAGTGAACTTCTCCACAGTGTACCTTAAAGCATCACCGAGTTCTCCAGAACAGACATTTCATTTTGCCTCTTAATAGATGAAAAATGAAGAAACCCTAAAACAATTTGCTTGAGAGACTAGGGTATACCCAGAAGAGACATCATCACATATGTAAGCTGTACAGAATGTCTGTCTAAGTATTCAGTAATGCAACACAAAATGAGAAATATACTGATCCCTCCAAAAGAGTGACAATAGTTTCCCCCAAAATTTACCTTCAACTAGTATAAGTCAAAACAAAGGTCATTATATGTGATATAGTGTTCTTTTTCTTTCCTACCTACTTTGTTTTCTCTGTGGTGGTGGGATACAGTGTGACACAACTAAATCTTTGCACAGGAAGGGCAATATAAGATATGCTTTCCCCTAATGTTGATTCTAAAATCAGAATGTACACACCATGCCCAGATTTTTTCCTTAAAGCATCTGACTTACTGATTTATTTTTCTGTTTTACATTATAGAGTAGGAGCATGCTAATAGTTTCTGCTGACATTGTCACTGTTGCCAAGGTAAAATACATTTACATTTTGTTTTGAGTTTGCTAATGCTTTCTTTCTGAAGCTCAAAATGGATTCAACCCATACAATAGTCACAAACTCATCTCTTCTATTAGAAATGTTGCCTGAAATCATCCATAAATTGCACTTACTGTTTGCTAATCAAATCCTTAACTATAGAGTGCAGAAATGACTATAGCATGAAAGAATCATTATCTTTGTAAAATCATTCTGAATCTAGATTGTAAAACCATGTTAAAAAGACAAGTGATTCATGGAAAACAGAATGGCATGGTAATCTCTGTCCATTTACTTTGATTTGATGCAGGCATTTACCTTAAAAAATACTTGCATCAATTTAGACACAGTCATCTGGGCTCACTATTTCAAATCTTCTAAAATAACTTTTGTGACACTGAGTACTCCTGAAAGATTTTACTAGAGTTGTATAGATGCATTTAGCTTATATTATTTTTATTTTATTTATTACATTTGTTAACCGGGTAGTGTCCGACTGAGCCATTGGCCCATTTTCAGTGGAGACCCGGGGAGTAAAGCTCCATAGTAGTACAGAGCAACAATACAAGCATTAAAACAAAACAGGCAATAGTACAATACAATCAGTAGAAATACAGGCAGTAGTATAATTCAAGCAATAGTACAATTCAAGTACAGGGGGTCTTTTATATACTAAAACAAACTAAGATAGCAGAGGATAGATATCACTCTGGAGAGTGACAAGAGCACAGCCAATGACTAGTAAGATGTTCCTTTAAGAGTGATTTGAACTGATTGTGGATAGGGTGTTTTGCTATTGTCTCTGGAAGAATGTCCAGACTTTGGCTAATTTATGTGAATAGAGGGAGTTGCCATGATAGTTGTGGGAGTTAGAAACCTTTAGTAAATGTTTGTTAGAAGATCTGAGAGCTCTAAGATTAGTACTAGGTTGGATTAAGTAGGAGATAGCAGGCAGTCGCTGGGATGATGGATTATTTTGTGAGCTAGTTGATTAAATGATAAAAGGTTGGTGAGCTCTAGCCATTTTAACTGTGAGAGAGCTGAACAGTGGTGAAATCTGTGTGGCTGATTTGTGGCATATTCAGCAATCTTATTTGTAACATGATTCTAGGTTGTTGAGATCTGATTTTTGAGGGTTTGTGTATATGAGAGAACCATACAGGAGGGTGGACAGCAGATGTGAGCGAGCAGTGGCTTGCCTGGCATTGGGAGTTAGGAATGGTTTGGCCCTGTATAGAGTACCTAGTTTGACGTGGACTTTTTTGATCGTTTGAGCAATATATATATATTGAATTTGGGTTTATCATCTATGGTAACACCTAAAAGTTTAGTGTGGTTTGTGGGGAATATCTTGGTTCCATTTGCAAAGAAGATTGAGAGAAAGGGCTGGGAAGGTTTGTTTTTTTTTGTTACTGAAAACTATAATTTTGGTTTTGTTGGGATTTAAGATGAGTTGGTGTTGAGTGAGGTATGTTTCTATGTCCTGAAGAGATGATTGCATTTTTAGTTGGAGTTCTTGGGGTGAGGAGTCAGAGCAGATAATTGTAGCATCATCGGCATACTGTACTATAGAGGCTAGTTGAGTTGCTGAACTAAGGTTGTTTGTGAATATGATAAAGAAAAGAGGACCAAGTATAAAACCTTGGGATATACCCACAGAGATGGGAGTAAGGGGGAACAAGAGTTTTCCCATTTTGCAGCCTGTTGCCAATTGGAAAGCTAGCTATGGAACCATGTAAGTGATGATGGACTGAGGCTATAGGAAGATAGTTTATTAAGGAGTAGCTGGTGGGATATGGAGTCAAAGGCCTTGGACATATCAAGAAAGATGGAAGAAACAAGCTGGCCTTCATTCATGAGATGATGGATGGTGTTAGTGAAGGTTAGAAAGGCAGTGCTCGTACTATGTTTAGGTCTAAAGCCATGCTGAGAACTGAAAAAAAGGTTATTGTTAAGGAAGTAGCTAATCTGTTGGTTGTGGATGCATTTTTCTAAGATCTTTGCAATGGGGGAAAGGATGGCTATGGGATGATAGTTGGTTAGCTCTTTGGCGGGGGGGGGGGGTCCACCTTTGTGGAGGAGTATAATGAGAGATATTTTCCATAGAAGTGGAACATATTGTTCTTTAATGGAGCAATTAATTAAGATTGAAACAGGGAGAGCAAATGAAGGAGCAGCAAGTTTTAGGAATTTATGTGGGAGTTTATTTGCAGCTATGCAGCAAGGTTTAAGTTTGGCTAAGAGCATCTTTATATAGCTAGATTGTATGGGTGCAAAGGAGAAGGGGGTGTGATTATCTGGGGCAGGGGTAGGGATAGAAAGTGACTGGGTTAGTTGGTTGTCTAGTAGGGAGGTGACGGTGTTGATGAAGTGTGAGTTGATTTGTGTTGAAATTGGGTCTAGGTTGTTTGAGGTGACTGGGGGAGGGGTTGAGGTTTGACCAGAGTTGAGGAGCTGGTTGATGGATTGCCAGAATTTTTGAGGGTTATAGTGGTGTTTTTGCTGACAGGATAGGAAGTAAGTTTGTTTGTCTATTTTGATCTGTTTCTTTGTTATGTTTGTTAGTTGTTGATAAGTTAAGAGGTCAGTTTTATTTTTGGATGTATGGTAAGCTGACCAGGCTTTATCTCTACACTTCATTAGTAGTTTGGTGTCTTTGGTTAGCCATGGGAGGGGCTTAGTTTTAGTGCAAACTTTTCTCGTGGGGGAAAGATTATTAAGAATTGTAAGGAAGGTTCCATTAAAGTACTGAACAGCAGCATCTAATTGTAGGTGTTTAAGTGGGGTCCAGTCACATTGTTGGAGTAGGAGGTTAAAAGTAGTGGGGGAGAAGTTTTTCTTGGAAATTATGTATTTATAAGAGATGTTACTTTGGGTATGCACACTTTTCCTGTAAAGAAAGGTTGGAGAGTGGTCACTGAGGGTGTCAGGTAGGCAACCAGCTAGGTAACTTAGGTTAGGTTTGTTGGTTAAGATCCAGGCTAATGTTGACTGCTTGTTGGAGTGTTTGTGTATACAAGTTTGGCAAGTTATTATTTGGGAGAAATTGAAGAGATTTACAAAGTTGGATGAGTTATTTGATCTGCAGGTGTGCCATTCTAAGTTAAAATCACCAAGCACAATAGTTTCTTGGGTGAAACTGGTAGCTGCCCAGGAAAGTAAATTTTTCTATGATTGGAAGGTTGTTGCCAGGAGGAAGATAGGTGGCTATGATATTTATTGCTTTTTAGGGTTGATTTCAAGGTGGGTAGTCAATATTTCAGAGCTGGGTAGATCAGGAGGGGTGCAGGTTAGTCACAAGACTTTGAGGGTGTCTTTAAACATAACAGCAATGCCACCTCCTCATTTCTTAACTCTGTCTAGTCTTATGATGTTATAGCCTGTTGTGAGAATTTCACTGTCTTTAATGTGGAGCTTTAACCAGGTTTCATTATCGCAGTTATATCTGGTGAGTAGGTGGATAGGATAGTGTGGAATTCACTAGTTTTATTTATGAGGGTATGGTGGTTGATATTTAAAAGGAGCAGATGGGAGTTAGAAGCATTATGAAAGAGGGGTAGGGATGAGAATGTGTGATAGATTGGATACAGGTGGCAGTTCTGGGACCTGAGGAAGCTAGTAGCTGTTGAGAGTTGATGTCATTGGGACCTGGGTTGGGATGGATGTCAGCTTGGAGTTTAATTTGTGTAATAGAGTGTAGTAGAAGAAGTCTAAGTTTGGTTGTAATTTTGTGGTATTTGGAGGCTGGGGAGATAGGATGGTGGGTGTGTAAGTGTTTGAGAGGTGAGAGGAGAGAGGTTATATGATTAAAGAGTTGTGGGTTAATTTTACTATAAGCATGGGGTCACAAATGGAATGTGGATAGTGGTAATGTTGGTGTTAAGAAGTGTTTGACTTGGTATGAGTGGAAGGAGGTATAGTTGTAGGTGAGGTAAAGAAATTGGAGAAGTAGAGTGTTAGTAAGTATGTTGAAGAGGAAGTGCATGGTGTGAAGGTGGAGTGAGGGAGTAGAGTGGAACACATGAGAGGGGTGGAGGGGTAGGTGGAATAGGTAGGAGTTTAGGAAGGTGAGTGAGGAGTAGTTGGGGAGTGAAGTGGTGTGGTTTGGCTAGATATAAGTGTAATGAAAGTGGGGGTGGGTGGGAATGGGGTAGGGTAGAGGAGTGGAGAGGGCCCAAGCGTAGTGAGGGTGAACAGAGCAGGTTTGCACTAGTCTCAGGAAGCTGTTTGGTGATGAAAATAAAACTATCTCCTACACCAGGAAAAAAAAACAAGTCTGCAGAGGAGCTGGTAAGCAGTTAATGTAGGTGAGTCAGCTGAAAAAGGGGAAAAAGAATTGAAGATAAACAGGACGGTATATGGGGTCTCTTAAGAGAGGTAATTTGACCTAGGAAGAGGTGTACAACTGTAAGATAATGAGGAAGGAGTAAAAATATTAAGCAAAAATAACTATTAAGCCAATAAAATAAATCTAGGAGGAGGCAAATAGCTGAAATTATGAGGGGATAAACCAGGCAGGGGCAAGACTAATTAAGAAACAAGGGTCCAAAAACTGTGGAGATGAAGGGGATAAGAAATATTGCAAGGATGTGGTGTGGAAACAGAGAAGAGATAGAAAAATTAAAGGGCCTTACTAGTTAGGGGGTATGGGCAATAGCTGTTCCTGGTAGCGTGCTTCAACAGTTTAACAAGGAGAAATAGAGTGGTTAAAGAAAACCTGACTTGTCTTAGGCAATGATAAGATAGAACATACTTTGTCTCAAACTCAGATGACTACTTTCTTTTTTTTCTTTTTATCAGTAGTAAGGGATGTCGGCCTTGTTTGGGACTCAGACACAGTGTAGCAGAGCAGGGTAACAGCAGAAATATTAGTTGTATAGCTAGGGAGAAAAGAAAAATGCCAATATTAGGTGTTAAATCACAAAAGGGGTACAAGTAATTAATGTAAACACCACAGTACCTCACTAATTAATATTTGCCAAGAAAGTGAAATAGAACATGGCAACAGTATCAAAGTACAATATCAGCAGTTCGACTAGGGCATTAAGCTCATGAGAAGGTATAAGAAACAATTCCATGCGGACTGGCATGTATGGATAGTTTGAAGAGGAGAGAAAGGGTTGAGAAATAAAAAGTATGGATTGCGGTGCAGATAATCTGCATAAATATAGCTTGTAAACTAGCCTGAAAACAGTAGTTTTCCAAAAGCATCAAAAATCATTCAAAAGCAGATGTTTCATATTGCATTTAGAGCTACCTAAGTATAAAGTAATGCAGCAATATCTACCACAAGCAGAAAACGTAAGCATCTGTGGTGAGGTGGCTAATTTAAACAGACTCATAATGTGAAACACGTGGATTACACTAGTGTGTAAAATACCACATGCATCCTTAGCAAATACTGTAATGAAGGTTTCACTAGAATTTAAAATACATTGCATAAATACAGTTAAATGCCAACAGGTCATTTATGCAGTTAGTGAGTATCTACACAGTTGGAACTCTTATGGCTTAAACTAGAATTCAAAATACAGATTAAGGCCACAGGTCAGTTATGCAGTTAGTATGTATCTACACAGATTAAAATACTCTTGGCAATAACAGTAGAAAAAAAGTATCCAAAAGAAACAGTGCTTAAACATAGGTAAACCTCAGTGAACAGGTACAGGAATCTAAACACAATTACAATATGGCTCAGAACTATTAGTACAAATAACCATCAGATACAGGTTACTTACATTATGCAAGTCATAATGATGGAGTGAGGAGAAACAATGTTAGTTACATACCTTTGCAAAAAAAAAGTAATATAATACACAATTGCCTATATGCATGAAAAATTGTACAAGTCAAAGTCAATGTAGTATAAATTCACACAAAGTCATACAACAGCCATAAAAAAACTTTTACTTCTCAGTGGTGGGAGTAACTGTGACAAACAGAATAGACACCACTCCCTGCCCCCCCCCCCCTGGTTCAACAAGTAGCACAGGGCCCTAGGCTGGTGCCAGAGCTGGTTATGCCATTTGGTATTTTAAGTTGTGTGGATCTTTTTCTGTCTAGTACTGTGTATATGTGCATCTGTGTTCATTGTGTGCATGTGTGTGTGTGTGTGTGTGTGTGTGTGTGTGTGTGTGTGTGTGTGTGTGTGTGTGTGTGTGTGTGTGTGTGTGTGTGTGTGTGTGTGTGTGTGTGTGTGTGTATTTGTGTATACATGTGCATTCACTTGAAAAGCTAATAGAACAACACACTATTTCTGAACAATGACAAGTGTGAATCTCTAATATCTGGCATTATTGAAAGACTGTAATACTCAGTGATTTATCAGAAAATCAAAAAGTATATGAAGGAGAGAGCAGAAATATGAGACAAAATAAGAGACGGTCTTCAAAATCAGAGAGAGTCAAAAAGCATGATCCTGCTTTCTGCCTTGTATATAAATTGGCTAACCAATAACAATGTCCCCTGCTAGCTTTAAAACCGTTTGTGAGATCTGTTCCTTATACCTTAAGAGCAAACAATGAAAGATTTATTTGCTGTAAAATCTAATGAAGTGCTTAGTTTAGAGTTAAAGTTAATTTAACAATGGTTAGGGTGTAATGCATAATATTTATAGAATATTTATAAAACAGTGTATTTTACACTAAAAAGTAATCATTAGTGAGCTATCTATATGGAATGATTACTGCCTTGACTTATACTTTGTCATGATCTCTCTTTCATGTTATCATTTTATGTCAGTGTATGCATTTCTTCAACTCTTCCTTATTTTGCAGCCACTAGAGCAGCATTTTCTGCATGTTAATATCTGGCTGTTAATATTTCTTCCATCAGTTTTAATTCCAGAATATTACTACTAACAAATTAGATGATGCACATCCACAACCAGGGAGGGCACTGGAAAAAAGTTGTCCAAACTTGAAGAAATGTAAAAAACTTTTTTAATGTAGAAATCTGTGAACAATCATCATCCAGTTAAGGTAAAATAAATTCTGTTTTGGCGTGAGTTTGGATTATTCTGAGGAAGTCTTTAACTGTATTAGGATGAAAGTACTTAACTGGATTATGACTGTTCATGGATTTCTACACTAAGAATATTAGGATTTATATTTCTTGAAGTTTGGACAGCTGTTTTTCCAGTGTCCTCCCTGGTTGTGGATTTATGGCATCCAATTGGTTACTAGCAACATTTGGTTTTGTGTTTGATTCCAGAATCTTATTCATCTAAACCAGCATTTTCCATGATATACTCAATATACAGGTCAGATAGGTAGGGTAGCAACATATAGCCACGCCACATTACTTTCCCAGTGTTGAACTAGTCAGTTATTCCATATTTGGTTATAATTGTTGCTTTTTGTTCTGTGTACAGAAGTTTTGTCAGGCAATTAATGTGTACTGGTACCCACATTTCTCTAAGAACTTACCACAGTTTGTCATAGTATACATAATCAAAGGCTTTAGAGTAATCAATAAAGTAGACTTAGATATTTTTTCTGGAACTCCCTTGCTTTCTCTATTATCTGGCAGATGCTGGCAATTTGATCTCATGTACATGTTGATGAAGGTGAAAGCAGAACATGCAAAAGCTGGTTCGCTACTCAATATCACAACACTACAGTGATGTCATTTCGCACTATCAGTTATTTTTAAATAGATGAGGAAGAAGTGGAGTCAGTAACAAATTTTATTTTCCTGGCCTCAGAGATCTTTGTAGAAGTTGACTGCAGCCATGAAATTAAAAGATGCTTGCTTCTTGGAAGGAAAATTATGGTAAATCTGGATAAGAGTTTAAAGAGCAAATACATATTAACAAAAGTTTCAAACTCTGATTTTCTAATTAATAGCATATGGTTTGTATTGGTTTAATTGCTCCAAATCTTTGGGTTTCTAATACCATGATGAGAATGGAGATCCATTCTAAGTCACAGTATAATTAAAGTTCATGAAATTCAAATAGTTTCAGTTTGATTTTAGCCAAACGTGCTCTTCGCAGCACCCACAATGTGCCCAGAAATGACTCCTTCTGCAATTCATATGGAGTTACATGCATTGCTAGCATATCTAAATAAGACTGTAGATTAATTTTTTTGTTAGACCCGTTGCTCTTACTACTATTGTAACTGTCTAGGTATCTTTCTTTCACATTGATCTCATTTTGTAAATCTTGATATTATATGACTTTGTGTCTTTCTGCACATGAGGCACTGTAATCTCTGGCTGTAGCAATTTCAGTGATCAATGCTACTTTTATTTTTTTTTCATGAACTAGTATATCTAGTTTTCTTGCATATTTGTTTTGAATTGTTGGCAATGGGTGATCCCATGTGATGCATATTTCAGCAATCTCTATAATGCTTTGTGGGTCATCTTTCCAGTGCTTCTAAGCTACTTCTGTATTATAGTGTTTGCACAATCCCCACTGCGACAATCTTGGCACATTATTGTGCCTTTTCAGTATACAGGCACTCTACCATCAGTGTATCACATCCAGCAACAAGGTGTGCAATTGTTTCCAATTCTTTTTTTTACAGAATCTACATCTGTATGTTTCTCCTACATGATCAATGAACTTTGTAGACCAACGTCTATGTATTCCACCATCCTGGGCTGCCATTATTAACCTTTTATCCTTTGGTTTCAACTCATCTCTGCTTAACCATTCCTACGTCAATTCCTGATCAACATGAGGTTCTTCCTGGAGGTCTCTTTAATTGCCACTATATTTTTGGCTTTGCCACATTCTTTTTTTTCTCATCTGACCCTTCTCCTTATAGGCTTTTGTTTTGGCACATTAATTTGTTGTCTGATTTTTGTCTACTTCTGGTTTTATTTCCATTCCCACTTGCCACCTGAATGCTTCTACTAAACTAAGCAGAGAGGTCATCTTAGACTTCCTCTACTCATGTTGTAGAACATTTACTATGATTGGATCTGACGAGGTCAGAAAATATGCATGCAGTCCCATGATTACAGATCTATACATGTAATCACTTTCAAGGAGGCTCATACCTCCTTCAGAGTATGGAATATATAATGTTGGTATACACAGATTTTTGCATATCATTTGATAAACATGAAGCATTTTTCTTGTTTTTCTGTCCAACTGAACCATTACCTTTTGAGGCTAGTTCATCACTCCAAAACTGTAACTTAAAACAGGAAGAGCAAATTGGTTTACAGCTTGGACTTTATTCCTAGATGTATTAGTTTTAGTCTTATGAAGTATTCCTTACTGAGTTTTATTCGCATTTGTTCATGTTTTTTTTTTCGGTCTTTCATCAATTCCCAAATATTTATATGCTCATTCCTGCTGAAGTTCCTTTATATCACACTCCTGTCCTAGACTGATATTTTCTTGGTACTGCAACATTCCTGCTTTAAATGTTGCTTTTGCACATTTATCAAGGACAGATGTCATGCTTATATTATCTGAGAACATTTTAACTATGTGCAGTTGTGCTGCTAACTTCTCATTTGTTGAACTATATAGCTTTAAGTCATCCTCAAAAAGCTGATAATAAATTTTTAAGCAAGGTTGTTTTCTGGAAGCCAAATTGTTGCCAAAACCTAATCTTTTAAGTTAACAACTTAATGGGTTAAGGGCAAAAAAAAAAAAAAACAGTGGTGACAAATAATCACCCTGGGATAATAATTTGCTCTTTATCATGACTTAATTGCAAAGTAATTTGTCATTGTTTCATGGTGACTGTAACGTAATTGCTCAATGTACGATGTATCTTATACATATGTAAGTACTACTTTATCCATGAATGTGGGATACACTCACATGCTTTTTAGTAATCTATCCATGCTATACATAGATTCTTAGCCTTTTTACAATTCCCCATTGTGGCTTTATTCTTCACCTTTTTACACTTCTCCATTATGTTTTTATTTAGCAAGAAATGATCATGCATTCCATATGACTTTCATTTGTTACCCCTTTGTTCTATTGCCACGATTGAATTTTCTTCTAAATGACTATAAACTCTGTCTGAATCCATTTCAGTGTGTAATTTGTGCATTGCTGGAAGGCAAGTTATTGGTCTATAGTTTTTAAGATGGCTTACAGGTTCACAGTTAAGGAGGAGTATTGTTTTTCCTGTTGTTAATCAGGATAGCGTTTGTTTGGGATGAGCATATAAGCAGTTCTTACTCGAGGCTAAATGTTTTTGTAAAGATGTTAATATTTAGCCAGAAGTTAGCTACTGTATCTGGGCCTGGGGTTTTCCATTTAGCAGCTTATCTTAATTTTGTTTCAATTTCCCTGGCTTTTACTTCATCCCAATGCATATCCCATGCATTTAAACTCCTTACTGTTTTTTTTTAAATTTTTCTATCCATTCAGCATTTTTGTTATTTTCCACAGGGTCTTCATAAATATTTTTTTGCAAAATGTGTCTATTTCTTCTTTTTTGTGGAGTTTCTATTATTTTTGCTTTGTTTCCCAATTCTCTATAAAATGTTTTTGTGTCATTAATGACTTGCTTATTTTCTTTATATATATATATATATATATATATATATATATATATATATATATATATATGGGTCTACCTGACAAGGTCGACAAGCCACAACATCGACAACCAGTTTACCGACACCACAAGGTCGACAAGCCACAACATCGACAACCAGTTTACCGACACCACATAACCGACAGTTCACAAACACGAAACCTCACATGCCCGACAATGAAATCACTGACACCACATAACAGACAGTTCACAAACACGAAACCTCACATGCCCAACACACCATAATAACGACAATCAACAAACAAAACAAATCCCCTGTCCAAAAAGCACACACACAACACAAGCACACCAAAATCCTTACAAACCCACACTAAACCTCACATACACAACTATCTACAACCTTAACCCAAACCCTAACCCTAAGGTCCGTCACTATCGCACACTTACCTAACCCGCGCCCTAACCCTAACTCACTTAACCCGCCCCTAACCCAAAGACTATCACTACCGCACACTTACCTAACCCGCGCCCTAACCCTAACTCACTTAACCCGTCCCTAACCCAAAGACTATCACTACCGCACACTTACCTAACCCGCCCTAACCCTAACTCACTTAACCCACCCTATCCCTACAGACCGTCAATATCGCACACTTACCTTACTCGCACCCTAACGTCCGTCACTACCGCATACTTACACAGCCTTTTCCCATGTCGGTGTTCTCAGCGTCGGTGTTTTCATCCGTCGGTCTTCTCAGTTGTCGATCTTCTGGCGTCGGTGTTCTCGGTGTCGGCGTTCTGAGCTGTCGACGTTGTCAGGCGGACCCATATATATATATATATATATATATATATATCTGCTGAATTTTTCTGCCTGTGCTGATATCCTTCATTTATCATTTACAATAGTATATGGTAGGTCCTTGTCTGTATTGATACAATGTGTTGCTTTTAGCACATCTGTCTTTCAAAGTATTTGTTGATCTGTTCCCTTTTTTTATATTTTTCTATCAGTGATTTTGTTTCTTCCCTTCCTTTCCCATATTACTCCTTATTTTTCTGGTAAGATGTTATCTATTACTACTTTAGCTGCAAGGTAATATATCCTATTTACTTCTGTTATATCATATGAATTTTTGTTATTAATCTTGATTACTGTGTTCATCTGTTTTATTAGACTTCTAACATTTTGGGTCTTATTTACTTTCTGCAATCTGTTTATTTCATTGATGTTAATATGTCTAGCCATCTCTAGTAAATCAAGCAACTCTTCCCTTAGATTATTTTCTTCTAAACTGAAGACATATTATTTGCTCTGTGTTTCCTGAGGCATTGTACAGAAAATTCCAGAACATCTTTCTAAGACATACCCTCTTCAGCTGCATGCTGCATCATCTGTTGCTCCTTTGTATGGGAACTAATTGGCCCATCACTCTATAACAATGCCTGTATCAGAGTTACCACTGTTTCCTGCTCCTTTCCTTGCTGTTCAGCTCCAACTGAACTTTTGTAATGGATTCCTACTGAAGAGCATAGTCATGTGACAAGTGATCAGATGCTTCCCATTCTACCTGTTTCTCCTTTTCATGCTGTGACATTGCCTGTGTTGGATTTTCTACACTAAATCTTTCACTTTACAGGTCATCCATAACTTCAATTTCTGTTTCTTTAAATTCTACATTACTGTTCACTGTTCCTCCCTTCTTCTTTACCCATTTGTTTTCTTATTTTCTGTGTTGTGAAATTTTCCATATCTGGGTGCCTTTGCTTTTATTTCTCTTCAAATATCTTTTGTGCTACTTTTTTGTATTGATTAGTTTTGCTTTCACCTTTGCATAAATATTGTACCCTATCAGATCTCTTTTTCTTTCCCATGCCCACATTTCTTCTTCAGATGTCTCCTGCTATACCTGTTTCTCCTTAATTTGAGCACTCTGTTCCATCATGACCTGTGTTAGACTTTTTATACTAAATCCTTCACTTTGCAGGTATTCCATGACATCGGTTTCTATTTCTTTAACTTCTGCTTTACTAATCTTCTATTCTACATTCTCCCTTTGTATTTTTATATTTTTGACTTGTGAAATTTTCTATATCTGGGTGCCAGTACCTGCATTTCTCTTTGAATATCTTTGGAACTGCTTTTTATATTGATTAGTTTGCCTTTACCTTTTACATAAATATTGCAGACTATCTGATCTCTTTTTCTTTCCCATATCCATATTTCTTTTTTTATACCTTTCAAACAATCTCTGTGTTTTGATCTTTATAATTTTGCACTTTCTCTGTAGTATCTTGTTCCAGGTGGCCCAAAGTTTATTTGTCTATGGAATGCTTTTCATGGATTTGTTGTACTAATTAACATAAATTCTTATTTGCAGCTTTTGACAGTTTTTCTTGTGCACGTATTTTTCTTCCCTCTAATCTCTCTCTTAATCTTTTTGAAATACTGGGCTTCTTGCATAATAGTAACATATACAATGTCTTCCTTATCTTCAGTAGTCCACTCTATCATCTTTATGGCTCTTTTCTGGCTTGTCAATTTTTGTGATTTTTGTGACTACTACTTCCTCCTACACCAGGAGGGCATCATCCTCCTGAGCCTGGCCTAACCCCATTCTAGGAATGTTTCTATGTTTTGAGGATTCTATCCTACCATTTGTTGCAGTCCTGGCACCAGTACACACACCAGGATTGGGCAACTTTTTACCCTGGGAACAGTCTATATATCAGTATCATCTTGGTGAGATTTTGTGTAAACAGTGTCCACCACATGAAGGTACTCAAGAAGACTTAAGGATGACTTTTATTCCAGCAATACTACACTCCTTTTCTTGCTGATTTCATCTTCTCTCCATTCGGACCCTTATTCTCTCGCCATTTGGGCCCTCATTAGTCTCTCTATTCAGACCTATAAGGCATATGGTTTCTCACTTTTTTAATTTCTCCAAATCTTTTGGGTTTCTAATAATATGACGGGAATGTTCCCTATTCCTAAATCAAAGTACGATTAAAGTTCATGAAATTCGTATTGTTTCATTCTTTGATGTAAGCCTGAAGTGCTTTTCGCAGCACCTGTAATGTGCCCAGTAATGACTCCTTCTCCAATTCGTATGGGGTTACATGGATTGGTAACATATCTAAATATGATTGTAGATTCTTTTTTATAAGACCCATCGTCCCAACTACTATTGAAACTGTCTGGGTATCTTTCTTCCACATTGCTCTCATTTCTGCCTACAGATCCTGATATTTTATGATTTTGAGTGTCTCTGTACACAAGACACTGTAGTCAATGGCTCTGGCAATTTCAATGATCAATGCTACTTTTGTCTTCTTTTCATGGACCACTATATCTGGTTCTCTAGCATTTGTCTTTTGAACTGTTGGTAATGGGTGATCCCACGTGATATAAACTTCATCATTTTCTATGATGCTCTGTGGCTCATGTTTCCAGTGTTTTTCAGCCACTTTGATACCGTAATGTTTGCATAATCCCCAGTGCAATAGTCTTGCCACATTATTATGCCTTTCAGTATATAGTCCTCTGATATTAGTATGTCACAACCAGCAACAAGGTGTGCAAATGTTTCCAATTCGGATTTACAAAACCTACATTTGTCTGTTTCTCCCACATGTTCAGTGGACTTTGTAAACCAGTGTGTATGTAGCCCACTATCTTGGGCTGGCAATAATAACCTTTCACCTCTTGGTTTGAACTGGCCTGTCCTTAACCATTCCTGCATTCATTCCTGATCAACATGAGGTTCTTCCAGATGTTTTCTATACTTGCAACTGTATTTATGCTTTTTCCACATTTCTTGCCTTGTCATCTGGTCCTTCACCTTATAAAGACTTACAGCTTTTCCCAGTTAGGGGTTGCCACAGTGGAACTCTGGTCCGCTCATGACTGACAGTGGATTTTTACGGTGCCGAGTTGCCAGCTTGACACACAATCTTCAACGAAGGGATGCCCATTCACGCTTGCACCTACCTGCATGTCTTTAATGTCATTCGACCATGGAGAGGACATGCAGACTCCACACAGAAGGCACTCCAGCTGAGAATCGAATAGGAGAACCTCTTGCTGTGAGGTGACAACAGTAATCGCTGCACCACCTTCTATTCTTTCTTTTGTTTTTTGGCAGATTCAGTTGCTGCCTGATTTTTATCTACTTCTGGTTTGATTTCCATTCCTGCTTGATGATGATATGCTTCTGCTAAATTAAGCAGAGAAGTCATCTTAGATTTATTCCCCTCATGTTTCAAAACTTTCACTACATTTGGGTCTTGTGAGGTCAGCAGATATGTGTGGAGTCCCACAATTGCAGATCTATACATGTAATCAATTTCAAGGAGGCCCATCGCTCCTTCAGAATGGGGAATATATAATCTTCGTATACACTGATTTTTATAAATCATTTGGTGAGCATGAAGCATTGTTCTTGATTTCCTATCTAATCTATCTAACATGTTTTGGGGTCAGTCAATCACTCCAAAACTGTAAGTTAGGACAAGAAGAGCAAATTGGTTTATAGCTTCAATTTTGTTCCTATATGTCAATGCTGTTTTCAGAATTAATTTAAGTCTTCTAAAGTATTCCTTACTAAGTTTTATTTGCATTTGTTCATGCTTTATTGTTGATCCTTCATCAATTCCCAAATATTTATACACTCCCTCATGCTCAAGTTCTTTTATATTACATTCTTGTCCCAAACGGATGTTTTCCTGGTGCTGCAGTTTTTCTGCTTTAAAGGTTGCTTTTGCATATGGCTGTGAGAGCTGGATTATGGTGCTGTAGAACTAATGCATTTGACCTTTCCTTTCGGAAAAGCACTTCAAGAATTCCATGAACTACAAGATATCAGTTGGTCAATACTTGGAATAGACTGCCCACTGAAAGGTCTGGTAGGAAAACTAAAAGTCAGATACTTTGGCCATGTAATGCAAAGACATGATTTACTACAGAAGACAATATTGGGAGACATGATAGCAAAACAAGAAAGGAGAAGCAGAATTTAAACTGGATATGCAACATTATGAAGTAATTAACATGAATCTTCAAGAACTTAAAGAAGCACTTGTTGATAGCCAGGCTTAGTGTGCCACAATACTTAAAGTCACAATCAGTCAGACTCAATGGTTTATATTAGAAGAGTTACCTATTGGAAAGATAAATTTCATATGGTCAAGACAACATGATTCACTTTCTGAAAAGTCAAAGTGGTTATACTCTAATCATGGTACAGTGGGGATTGGGGAATATATAATTGGCAGTAGGTGTGGGATGCAGGAAGGCTTGGCCCTTCTAAAAACACAGAATTTTTTTTTTTGGTACTGTTCATCTTTTTGGAAAGTTGATTATATGATTTTGCTTCATATGAAGTTTAACTTTCCAAAAAGTCAATCTTCTAATATAATCCAGGTCTCAGTACCCTTCTTGTTTGTTCTATGATATGTAATCCTTTTATGTACATTTTATTTTAATTGATGCTGCTTATTTGGTTCAGGTCATGGCTAAAAAGGCTTCATGGACTGCTTCACTTGCCTGGTAAATGAAGATTACATACTAAATATATGGGTCCAGATCATTGCTTGCAAACAATCAGAGGTATATTAGCATTGTAGCGTTTTTCTAACGGCAATGGCTGGAGTATTAACAACAATCAGTAAGCCTACCTGATGGACCTGCTCATCAGCAGTTATGAAATATCCCACTTTTTAGTAAATAGGCCATAAAGGCCCCTATTTTAGAGGGTGTGCAATTCCAAAGCTAATGTATCTTGTTGTATATCAAGATTATCCGCCTAATGCAAGATCCCAGACAGTAAGTAAACGTGTCTGGTGACATATATTCCACTGTAATCTGGTTAGTCCTTCCCAGCCTGGTTTTAGGCTAGAGATGTATCTAACTCTTTTGGTGCCCAGTGTCTTCTTCCAATTTGGTACCCTCCTCATTTTTGGGTCAAAAAGGTCACTTTTCTCAGTCTTATTTAAGGACCAAGCCAAGTCCATTTCTTGTTGTGTCAGCATTTACATTTTTCAACTTGAGAAGTAAAAAAAAAAAAAAATGGTGGGGAACATTTATTCCTGATCTGGCATTCCTTATATAAGGTGCTAGCCAACCCATTCTTCCACATATGTGGTTTATGCCATACACTGAGTGCTAAAACACTTTGATTCTGACAGTGAATACAATATTGCCATTTCTGAGTTATGATATTGCACTTAAGACAGATCAAGATCTGCCAATCACATCTTCTAACACTTTGCACCTGTAGCATCTATCCCCTTCACCCCACCATAGCTACACTTCTGCTTTAGACAACTGCAAAGTAACCATTGCTGTCTACAAAATAAGTGAAAAATGTACCTCCATTAAATGACATGCGGTTATCTTAATTCAGTGAGTCAGTAACCACTGTTATATAGATCACTGCACATAAAATGTTGTACTGCATATCCTGCCTAGTTCAAAGGTTACCTGACAGGATGGGAACAAATGAAGCACAATGTCTTCCATCACAGTGATTTCAGTTTTCTGTAAGAGCAATTAATATAAGAATATATTCTTGGACCACACCATTTACTATATATTACAGATGTGGAAAGTGGCACAGAACAAGCAAAACTGCCCACCAAAACAAGCTATACAGTGTTTTATTCCTCTTGACTTAATGTGTCATATGTTCAAAATGAGCTGGAATTCACATTTATATTTCCCCAAAACAATGCCTCCACTTAGGTTCATAGGTTCATAGATTAGTACTAAGCTAACTGCCCTTGCGAGCCATTTAAGCCTAGCCAATTATCCCTTGTGAGATTCAAACCCTCCACCTTGTGTTTGTAAGGCAAACACTTTAACCATTAGGCTATCCTCCCAACCCCTCAAAAAAATAAAACACTACCTCAATGCAACATTTAGTTTCCGAAATGACAAGTTCATTATTGATTTGATTTTGCTTCCACTTAGAAAATGAAGTACAGCAGCTGTTTATTTTTAAGTTATGTATTGTTAATGCAGTCCATAACAGTCTCAGTATACATATAAATATGTTCATTATCCTTTTTATAACAGATTAGAAGTAAGCGGTTTAATGATATGTCATACAAACATTTACAATCGAGATCTCCTGGCACACATCAGTAAAGATTAAGAATGCAAATGCTTGTCTAAATTATGGAAATAAAATTTTACTACTGACATGATTATGTTAAAAAGATAACTGGAATAACACACTATACTTCATATTTGTTTTGTAGTTATAACAGTAGACAGAGTATCACTTCTACATATGAGTGTAACACCTGACCAAAATAATTTTGCCTAAATTCCAAAATGGTTTTGCCTAAAGGGTCTGGTGGAAAAAATCTTACTCACCACTAGGCACAAATTACTTTTACACTTTACCAGAAAACAAAAAAATGATTGAGTCCCTTTCTGAAACTGCTCAGAGAACTAAGTAATCCATATAGCAGCGATCCCACTGTATGAGAGACCATTACAAATGCAAGGAAAAGCATGCCTTAAGAGTTAACTGTGGATTAAGCTTAAATATGAAATCTAGTACAATAGATCAGGTGTTTGAATGCCCATAAAAAGTAAAAAAAAAAAATAATAAGTTGAGTCTTTTTGGGTGCACTGAGGTCAATAAAGGCAAAAGCCAAACATCACTAAATGTGGACATGCATGGCTTCGCTTTTCTTTTTGCCTCATCAATACAACACAAGTAGATTGTTTAGACATACTTTAGAAACATAGAGTTTGTAAACATCAAAACAAAAGAGGGGAAAGTTGTAAAAAGGGTCAGAGAGACAAACCATTCAATAAAATCTGTTTCAGCCATGTATCTAAAACACTGGTATGTCTTTAAGGAGTCTTTTCCATATACCTTGTGGGACTTCCCTCCAGAAGGGTTACAGTCTGACATAGTGAAAACTGCAGTTTGGTTAGGTCTTTCTTGCAGTTGTTGCTGGATGGTTTGTCTGTGTGTCATTTTTACCCTTTGGTTTCAATGATCTGGAGACATACCCAATTCATCCAAATGAGATAAGTGGGCAGTTTCACTCATAAGTCAATCTTCTCCATCTCTATTTAGATCCCTCATCTCCTGAATAATGAAATGCTCATTGGCCATTTGCATTAGTCAAGGCTAATATGACATGACACCAAGAATTTTATTTACTACAACAATCCTTTCACATTGCTCTTGATGATCCATTTTATATAAAATAATTACTCCCAAGTCTTTTTCTACATTATTTTTACTACTCTTGGACAATATTTTATATTACCAGATTTCCAATATATCTTCATCATTAATTAATTTTTACTTGTCACAGACAATATTTTACATTTAATTGTTCCACTATAAATTTTCCAGTTCTAATATCCAAACCATAAAAGTCAAAACTAAAAATACTGAGAAAAAAATTACGCTAATTTCTCAAGGCATACAAACAAAAATATCGGCCCAAGTCTACTGTAATGAATAAGCAACATTCCAGCACATAGACTCACACTTGCACCAAAAGCTACATCAACTCATAAACAGTTGGGATCTACACAATCTTTGTACTCATCACCATCACGTCTGGCTTGCAGTATTTACTCCTGACCCAACTTTGTCCAACCTCCTGCTTCATTAAACCTTCAAGTATGCTACTTTCCTTCTTTGTTTATACAAGAGAATCAAGAACCAGAACTAATAATGACTAACAGCAGTTCAAATCTTACTTGGTTATATGATAACAATCACTTTATTCCAGACTGTAAACAACAACAAAAAACAAAAACTAAGCACTTTTCCTTCTAACACAGCAAAGATAGATTATAAGTTGTGTGCCTCAGCAGTGAGTATATATCTAGTCCTTTTACCCAGAGTGTTTTTACTCTACTAGAGTATAAGGTACAACATATATAGACATGTTGATAAATAGAACCAACCCTTGTCAGTGGAGTAGATGGGCCTTCAGCAGATACTTTTGCCTCCTCCCTTCTTCACAGTATGTGTGTAAAGCTCTGTGCCTTTCACTTTAAGATCATTAAGACTCCAGATTTTCCAGATTGTTGAGATGACTGGCCCTTTTCCTTGGTCTATGTATTATAAATTCCTCAAAAACATCCACTGGGCTGACCAACGGTTGAAAGATGACACAAGTAAAAGCATATAAAACCAGGTTTATTGGATGTTAGCGCTTTTGTAATAACAGCTCACTACTTCGGACAATAAAAACTCTCATAACATAGAAAACAAACTTCAATCAAATATTCAAATCTCATTAATTACAAAACAATCATCTTAAAGAGGCAACCCCACTATTTCATAAAACCATCATTATATAACCCCAAAATAAAACATTAAAATTATATCAATGTGCACCTACACTATCTAAAACACACATTATTTAAAAAGCATGGGATTTGTCAGTACAGGTTTAAGTGGGACTCTGTCATTAAGCTATTTCCCCATGTCTGCCCTTAATCTCATGGTCCACCTGGTTTCTGATGTCTCTGTCTTGTTAACAGTATCCCCTCTCCTTTGATTGGGTGTAATAACTTCAATCACTAAAAACCTAAATGTATGAGTATCTCCATTTATTGAAACACGCTTCGCCAAAGCATTCATTAAAACTGTATTCCTAATATTTTGCAAATGTTCCCTAATTCTAAATCTGAGTCCTCTGTTGGTTATTCCCACACAGCAGACAGCCAAATAGACCACATTCTGTGAGTCACAGCTCACCACAGCTTTAAACCTATACACAGTTCCATAATCTGGATGTTCAAAACAGCTAGTGGTATCCAAAAATTTACAAAAATTGCACTTGTTACAGGGAAAGGTACCACATCTAATGTTTGGACCCAGAACCCTGGAACAATCATTTGGATAGGACAACATCCTCTTAAGGGATTTCTTATTTTTAAATAGAAAATTAGGTTTATCCCCTCTATAGTTCTAATCTCTGGATCAAATGTTAAAATGTTCCAATGTTTTCTTATAACATCTGTAATCACATTATCATTACTAGAAAAATAAGTTTGGACACGTACATATCTCTTGGGGTTCCTTCTTTTCTGTGTAGTGTCATTGTTATGTGAGAAATATAGTCTGGCTCTATCTCTTCGCCAAGTAGGAACTTCATTAAGTATATGATATGTCACAATTTCTGTGTACCTCTTTCAATAAACCTATTCCTCTAGTATGATAATTCAGTGCCAAAATCCTTCTCACTAGCAGTCAATCGGGAAACCTTCATACCTTGCCCCTTCATTATATTTCTAAAAACATGTTTCAGATGCATGCTAGTTCTGTGGAGCAATGCATTCCTATCACATTCCTTCCTATAAACTTTTGTATTGAAACACACTATAGGATCTCTGTTGACCTTGACATCCTAAAAATCTTTTTCATGTGTGGAATAATTTATATCAAATTTAAGGAAGGTGGTGCTGTTGTTTACATCTGTGAAAAACATCTCTAACTCTACCAAACTTCCACATCATATCAAAAACAAATCATCAACGAAACATCTATAAAATGCCACATGATCCCATTTCTTTGATCTAACAATATTCTCATTCTCCCACGTGGCCATGGCCAAGCTGGCATAACTGTTGGCACTAGATGTCCCCATGGCCACCCCATCACTTTATAAATCTAATTGGTGATCAAATAGCATGATGTTATTTTCAAGTACTAGGTCCATAAGTGGGCATAATACATTTATAAACTTATAATCATATGTCCCATCACTCATCAAATATGTTCTAAGCATTTCTACCCCTATTGTGTTGGGAATAGTCATAAATAATGATCGTACATCCAGTGTAACCAACATGCTTTCTGCATAACTCCCCTCTTCCCAGTGTGTAACAAGAGCATACAAATCATTCAAAAACTGTTCAGAGGCTCTCAAAATATAGCAATTATTTTCAGCAACAGATCTGAGATGTTTCTCTGTAAAAATCAGTATGGGTTCTGTCAGCCAGGCATGTCCAGATACTATCCATCTGAAAGGAGGGGTGACAGGATTTTTATGTGTCTTAGGAAGTCCCTATATTACTGTGATCAAAGGAGCATGTACCTTAAAGTAATTATATAACTCCATACTAATTTCATTCTTAAAAAATAATCATATAAAATATTATCAAGCTTTGAGGTCATCTTATACAGATCATCAAAACTGATCTTTTTATAAACCAATGGATAATTTAACATCCCCTTCATAGTATTATAATAATATTCCCAGTCCATGACCACAATGGGGTCACCCTTGTCCGCTGGTTTAATCACTATGGAATTATCCTGTCTTAAATTACTCAAGGCTTCAAATTCACCCTTAGATTCCCAAACTTATTCTTTTTAGCTTGCCCACTAAGTGCATCATATATATAATTTTCACAAATTTTAAGAAACACATCCAACACAGGGTGATTGATCGGAACATATGTATTAGGCTTTTTAAAAACATTAGTCTGTACAGAAATACTGTTCCTTAACAGCATTTGTAGCATAACATATCTCCCAAACAATTTTAACTTGATAATGGACTCTGTTACCTCTGTTTGTTGTGTAGGTATAAAGGTAAGCCCCTTATCAAGCAGCTTACATTCATCAGCTGTTAATTTTCTGGAGGATATATTCCAAATTAAAGATTGTGCTTTTTCAAAGTTCACATATCTGTATTCTGCAGCTGGATTTTCCTCTTCTGTCATCCCCTGCATTTTGAACGTGGTATGCTCTCTTGTTGTCTCAGGTCTGGTTTCTCTCCTTGCCTGACAAGCAATATCTGAAAAACCAGAGCTTCTCCTTGCTGGTCTGTAACCTATTCAGAGTCATGCAAGCCATTAGATGTACTTTGTATATAAAAACCCGATGATTCAGACCATTTACATTGTATTTTGGCTTCAGAGGTCTGTTTGATTCAGCCCTTTCACCTATTACATCAAAGGTCTGTAAAGATGATCTTGTAGTGACCTCTAGTGTCGGGAGGGCATTTTTCTTAGGTTTAGCTCCCGCTCTCTCTCCTATCTCTTCAGTATTATCGGAGCCATGCTGTATTATAGTGGAATACAGTGCATCTGCAAATATAACATTACTTTCCGATAATACATTCGTGGGGATTCCTTCTTTGATAGTATCATTATGAAAAGAGTTCCTCTTCTTGGGCCATACAAAGACGTGGCCATCTTTAAAGTCTCTCCTAACCCTTTCTAATTTGTTAAGTTTCTGCCGTAAAATTCTTTTTTCATAGAGAGTAACATAGTCAAAAACCGTGTTAAATTTCTCATCTACTAGCTCACACTGATACTCTGCATATAACTGTTCTTGCTCACGGAGAGCATTGTCCATAAGCAGTGTCTCTTCTCATCCAAAGAATTCAAGCAAAAGATCCATATAATTAAAACTCAACTCCAAATTTAGCTGCTGCCATTTAGACAGTAATTGTAGATAATTATCGCCATATGTATGCATTTTCAAGATCCTCAGAGCATGAGGAATCACCCGGTACTTAAGACTGGCTTCCAGGTGATACCATTGTGCCTATAGACACTTGGTTTTATACAGTTCATTCTCAAACTTATATACAGCCTTTAAAAATTGGTCATAATCCACTTCACTCTCTTCTGCACAACTATTGTTTATATTCAAATTTTCCATTAATAAACCTTTTACCTTTCCATTTGATCACATTAAGGAGCTTGTTCAAAGATAACTCAGATGGTCCCTTCTGATTCTGGGGAGTGTAATCCAGCCCAATACATGCATCTATTTCATTAATAACCCCTTTGGCCATCACTTCCTGCCACCACCAAAATAACAGATATCCAATCCACAAACAAAAGTAGGCAGCAGAAATAAACAGTCCAGCATGCTTTTTAAATAATGTGTGCTTTAGATAGTGTAGGTGCAAATTGATAAAATTTTAATGTTTTATTTTTGGTGTTATATAATGATGGTTTTATGGTATAGTGGGGTTGTCTCTTTAGGATGATTGTTTTGTAATTAATGAGATTTGAATATTTGATTGAAGTTAGTATATATACTTTCTATGTTGTGAAAGTTTTTATTGTCTGAAGAAGTAGTGAGTTGTCACTATGAAAGTGCTAACATCCAATAAACCCTGTCTGATATACTTTTACTTATATCATCTTTCAGGTGTTGGTCAGCCCAGTGGATCTTTTTGTGGAATTTTGACTCATTTTGCTAGTTTTTCGCTGGACTGCTCATTTCTGCTGCCTACTTTTGTTTGTGGATTGGATATGTATTATAAATCTTCATTGCATTTTGATCTGTCTAAGGCCTATGTGTACCTTACACATTAATCCCTCCATTTTACCTGATTAGTAATTTGTGCAAATGCTGCTTTATTTTTTCAGTTTAAACCATCCCCTAAGATATGCCTAGAATCAGACTACTATGACTCTCATTTCTTAGGCATGAAGTATTCCAGTACAATTCGGATACACTTTGTGAAATCTCTAGTTTTTACAATCTGACAATGTGTAGATGTATTATACTATAAATATGAATAACTTATTTTTAATGTGAAAAATGGGTTTTACATGTCTTGGTCCAAGTTTGCGGACTACATTCATAAATGTAGGGAGGAATTATTAAAAACATTTAAAGTGCATGATAGACCTCAGCTTCTTTAAATGATATACCAACGGTAAGCACTGTGATTGGAATTACTGTTGATTTTATGTTTCATATGTTAATTTAGTTCTGTCATGTATCTTAGATTATATTATTTGTCTCACATCCACACACACACACACACACACACACACACACACACACACACACACAAACACACACACACGCACACACCCACACACGCACACAGACACGCGCGCACACACGCACACACACACACACACACACACACACACACACACACACACACACACACACACACACACACACACACACACACACCCACACACACATCACTGAATCTTCTCTGTTTCCTTTTTTTACAGACTGTTGAAAATTGTTCTGAACAAACCCATTGCTGGAAAATAAAATATAATGGAAGCAAAAACATGCATGCAAGGACATATGGTTGCACACATCATAATCTTTTATTACTTCACTAGCTAAACCTTCAGACTAGTGAAACAAAAAGAAAAACATACAATACACCCCCCCACACACACACACATGCATGAATCATGCACACATTCAGTGTATCTTTGTTATCTCTTTTTTATTTAGAGGCTGTTGACATTTTTTTCAGCAAACCCAGTTCTGAAAAAAAATCAAATAAAATATAATGAAAGCAAACCATGAATTCTAGAGCATATTATTGTACACATCTCCATAATTTATTACTTAACCTCTACCCACTAGACCTGTGAAATAAAAGGAAAATCATACAACAGACTTGCATACGCAAACACACACACACACACACACACACACACACACACACACACACACACACACACACACACACACACACACACACACACACACACACACACACACACACACACACACACACACACACACACACACACACACACACACACACACACACACACACACACACCACACACGCACACACACACACACACACATACACACACACACACACACACACACACACACACCCATGCTCTAAAAGGAAAAACAACAGTCCCTCTACCAAGATATTTTAAGATGAAAATGATAGCCTGTTCAAAGATTCTGTGAGCAAAAATAAAAAAAAAAGTTTGTCTAGTGGAACTGAAATTTTCAAAACATAGAGGCATTTTATAAATACAGTTTGAACTTTCACCCTTTCATGTTCCAAATGCTGTTACTTTTTCCTTTTGAGAATATCAGATAAGCAGAATGAACATCTGACAGATAATAAAGAGCTGTTTGTCATAATGGCATGCTAATTTATAGTTCATTTAAACATCAAGTTGGATATCACAGTTTCCTTTCATTTATCCACCCCCAACAAGCTTTCTATGAAATTGAAAGGAAGGAAGACAGTAGAGATAAAAATGGTGATCCTTTTCTGGGTGATCTGAAATTAATTTCTGGGATTAGTCAGACAAATGATGTGAAAATTACTGGTAAACAAAAATGACTTTCTGCATTCTTCTACAGTCTTCTATGACTAATTTCTGATTTTATTAGCATTTTAAAACTGTGGTATTACATTAAAAGAACACAGTTAAGCATTTTCAATCTAGTGCATCAAAACAGGCATCTCAATTGTCAAGCAATAATGAAATGTAGTTTACACATTTTATTAAAATGTTACTTTTGTGCACATAAGCTAAGGCATACATATGCAGCATTTTACACATTTCTTTAACAAACACCAAAACAACACCTTTGGAAAATCTATTAGCCTCCTACTGCTCCAGATGATTTATCTGTCAAAATGAAGGAAAATAAAATTGCATCTCAGCTGAGCTATCATAAAGTCATAATCACAAGCAAGTACGAGTCACTCTGTCTTTCCATCTCTCTCTCTCTCAGCTCCTTGGTCAATCCAGCACAATGTGACTCATTACAATATCTTTCCTCATGTTACACAGCTCTATTTGTTTTATCTGATTCATAAATGGAATGTTTCATTCTGGAGAGTTGTAATCCATGTCCAGTAGTGAAAGCTTGTTTCTTTCTTCTGACTAAATGTGAACCAACATACTCTACTTATCTTTGAGGTCTGAAGTGTTTAGCATGTTCCTCCCATGAGCTCAGCTGAGACGATTTATGTGTTGTGCCCTATTTCCTTACATGGAACTGTATCTGTTCTTTGTGTATCACATTTTGGTAGTCTTCAACAACATCAATAAGAAGTTAACTGTTATTCTTTAATATAACTGCATTTCTGCATGCAGTGTAAGTAGGGACCCGTAGTGATTAAGATTATCTCTCACTGCACCTTGTGAAACTTGCCAAATATGCACGTGACCTTTGCATTCTATTTGATTTAATGGAAGTACTTTGTAAAGTTAATACCAAAAGAGTGGCCCTCAGATGAAGAATCAAGGCATTATTCTGTGACTCTAAGAACCCATGGCGTGGTCACTACTTGATCCAGAAGTCAGATAGGTCAGCTAGCTGGTTTGTGAGGAAAGGGCACAACTTTTACATCCAAGATATAACCTTTCTTTCGTGGGGAAGGTGTGGTAAAGAAGTGAATATATTTATTAGTGCAGGAAATAGCCAGTGAAACTGGAACTCAGTAATATTTGCTCCTTGAACTTGAAGAGTACTTGGAATGTTTTAGAAATAAGACTAACACACTCATTAAATCAACCATGAAAAACAAACATGAAAAGTGGCAACCTCACATAAATTACTCAACTCTTTCTGCTAAATTATGAAAACTAATTTTGTTTAGATAAAACACATTGGATTGGGTTAATGAAGGAGTTGTGCATTGTGAAAGGGACTTTGTACAATGTACAGCATTAAAAACTGATTATTGAGGTTGACAGACATAGCTATCCCATTAATCATAGTGCCAAATAAACTTGCTATACAATCAGGGTACTGCACATACTTCATTAAGAGAGAGATAAGCAAACCATCTCTCTGCTACCAGTGGTATGGTTCAGAAATGATCCAAATTGCATACACAGGGGCTAGACACTTGACATGAACAGCAGCTCTGTGCTTGTGACTCTTGCAATCTGTATTAATCTAAATGAAGGTTGAGTAAGGCCTTGAATGATGGATAGAGCTAATAGGCAAGTTGCAGGGATTTGCCACTTATTCTGAACTGTTTGCTACAGAGACAGCAGCCATATTCTGTAAGTAACAATGGTTTGTGTTATAAAATAATGCAACTGCATGCTAACACATTGCTATTCATGAACTACACCTTTGAAAAATGCTTATAAGCTCCGTAAATGAGCACTTTAGGGGTGCTGCTTTCAGATTTGTAGCAGTATCAGGGGGGGAGCTATAAGGTAGTATTACCTAAGCAAAAACAATCTTTTAAATTATAAATACGGTTGAGGAGGAAAGAGATGGTCTATTCTATATGTGAATGCTATTTCAGCATTACATCTATGGAGAAGTGAGAGAGGTCATCTACCATACAGATGTGCACATCTTGTAAATGGAACTATTAGAATTTGACAAGGTTGTATTTAAAGTGCAGTGATGGTGGAGGGGGTTAATTACTGCTTGTGTGACACCATGCTAGGAAGACACTGTTACACAATATGACCGTCAGATCAAGCCAGAAATCAATGCTGATGCCTAACCATGCCCCCAGGTAAACATTTAGTTTATCAGTTATTACCCTATACAAAAAAGTAATTATTTCTCAGTCCAAACTACTGTAATTCTGGTTCTAATATTTAAAATAGTTTGACTGAATACAGTATGATTATGATGAATAGCTTCCCACAATATTGGTAAGGCACAGTGTCTCACTATAACTGCAATGTACTGATCAAATGAAAATTACAGAAAATTGCTTTTGGGAATCTTTCCAAGTGGACATTTAGAATAAATGAATGGAAAGTTTGGCATGACAAACTGACAGCCATCCTGAACTATCTAAAAGATGCTCTACATCATGTAAACTCTGTACTGCCTTCTTCTCAACATGCCTTTCTCAAAATGAAGGCTCGGTTATGCCAGCTTCAGAGGATGGGTTGTCATCAGCTTAGAAATAAAACATGAGAAAGACACATGGGAGTACAAAGCATGAGTCAAACAACTCCTTGCATCACTACATGCAGAATACATGCATCATTCTGTATACCTCTACACCATACTCCACAGACCAGAGACTCCTTTTATTATTTTTTCTTTTATTTATTTGGTAATTGGGAAAGCCCATTGAACCATGGTTTCCCTTTTCAGGGGTGACCCAGGTGGACTGACTGGTTAAATGACATGTTCAGTGCCAAGTAGTTTGGAAGTAGAGGAAATCAAATCTAGGACTACAGGGTAAAAGCTCATTAGTAGCTCATAACCTTAACTTTGTGAGATACACTCTTATATTATACAGTCTAAGGAATGCACGTATACAACACCTACATACCACATAACATGAGTGACACATTAATGGCGTATGTATATGGGATATGAAATCATAATATACTGTCCCTGCCATGCATATATGAACATACATCAAACAACTGGCATGAAGTGCAGGTATGTACATATATTCATGAACCAGATGAAGACTGAAGACCCATTCCAGGCACTTATGAAGGAATAATTTATTCTGCACCATACCAGCCTGTCCAGGAGCCTGCATCAAGTCTTCACTATCCCTTGTGTGTGTAAGTATTTTTTTGCATCTAAACTATAACTTGTCCCCTCACTTGTATGGAGATTATGACTTCTCACATCCCTTGTCTTCTATATCCACTCAGGCAATGCTTGTGTACATAGTGTAGAGGGCATTTCAAGCATGGATGAATGTATAATAATCAGTCTGCTACCCACAATGCCCAGTTTATCTAAATGTGTATATCCTATCTATACTGACCAGTGAGGTATCTGTATACAATAGTATAGAAAGGGTAGGATGAGAGGGGCAGTTGCCCTGAGTGCTGACTAGTTAAGGGCATAATTCACCCTAAGTAAATAAAATATTTTGCAGTAATATTTTTTTTATTTCCCTTTAAAGTAAACATAAGAAAAGACAAAAACATTCTACATGGATGTCCAAGACACTCCAGAGTGCCTCCCTCCTCCTTTTACATCATCTTGCATAGGCACCACTACTAAGACCTGCGATTGTGATTGGGTATGCAGGTGGAGGGGACAGTGCAGAAAAGGATCTTTGGTACTCTCAGTGAACCAAGTGATTTGTTGTTTGTTTTTGTTTTTTTTTTTTTTTTTTGGTTTTTGGCTTATTTTCGTTAAATAAATTGCTTTCTGTGGGTGTGCCAGCATTATTAAATTTAGGAAATAAATAAATCAAAAGGCTTGGCTTGAGTTCATTCTTACAGTCATTTTCAAAATTCCAACCAATATTCTGCCTTTTTTGTACCTGTAGGGGGTTGAAACAAACTCTGAAAAGAAAAGTAAATGTCGGTGTCAGTAATAATACTCTTATATAGCATTGCATACTGTGACTGATACTGTAGATGTGCTCTGACTGTGAACTCTCTACATACTCATCTTTCTGTCTGCCTGGCTGCTGCACAGAGTGTATGTAAACAGAGGCAGGCAGGTGTGACCAACAACCTGCTTTTTTGTTGCTGCAAGTGGCCTGCCTTGCCTTGTTGGAAGAGAGGGACACAAACTTCAGTTTTGGAGTAGATATTGTGAGGGTAGAAAAAAAGTAAATGAGCACTGAAAAGAAAAGTAACTGGCAGCTTATGCTGTGGGTGTGCTCCTTTCATTATCACTGTCTGGTTGTTGTAGACTTTGTGCAGAGACAGACAGGTGTGTATGTCAACTTGTTTGAAAAGTATTTTTCATACCTCTCAACTTCCTAGTACACAAAATCTGTAAAAAGCCTTTAAAAAGTAAAGGCCCAAAAATAGGGACATATTTTAAATATTGCCTTTATAAACTAAGAAGAATGACAGGGTTTGTGTTAGTATGCATTTTCTGAAAGATATGAAGACTCAAATTGATGTCCTTATTTAGTGACTTTGCATAATAATGATGGTGGGACAAAGGCCAAAAAATAGGGACAGATTTAAAATATTGCTCTTATAGAGTTGGAAAACTGTTAGCTTAACAGGTTTTGTTTTAGCATGCATTTCATGAAGGTGAGAAGTCTGAAACTCAAATGTCTGCCATTATTTAGTGACTTTGATCAATAACTGTGGTGGGATAAAGGCCAGAAAATGGGGACAGGTTTTTAAATATTTCTCTTAAACCTAGAAAGTTCCTAAAATAACTGTCAGATTTTGTGTTAGTGTGCATTTTCTGAAGGATAGGAAGTCTGAAACGCAAATGCCTGTTATTATTTAGTGACTTTGATCAATAATGGTGGTAGATCAAAGGCCAGAAAAATAGGGACAGAGTTTAAATATCGCTTTTATAAAATTAGAAAGCTTCTAGAATAACAGGTTTTGTGTCAGCTTGCATTTTCTAAAGGATAGGACATAGCTGTCATTATGTAGTGACTTCAATTACCAGTGTTTTGCCAGAAAAACACATTTTTTTCTAAGAAACAGATGAAAAATGAGACAAAAGTCTTGACATTCTGCAAAAATCTGGATAGTAAGAGGTATAAATGACTGGTTGAACTAGTAGATGTTTCAAATTAAAATGCAAATCAAATAATATAGTAGTTTGGCTTATTGGCTCACTTACTTTTTTACATAATTACCTTTTTGGAGAAACAGGTTATGAAAAATTGCACTTTTTATATATATATATATATATATATATATATATATATATATATATATATATATATAAAATTACTTTCTGTTACTATATTCACTGCTAGTATAGTTGGTTTAGACTTTGATTTACATTTTCTAGTAATGCTTTTTGGCAGCCACATTAATTAGACTCAGCAAGGCCTTGCTATGTCTAGGCATTTTTGATTCTATATCACTGCTCAAACAAATCATTTCCTTAGTTACAACCAATTTGCTCACTGTATATCTGATCAAGTAGTTTGCAGAGAATTTTTAAAGTTTGCCAACTCAGTACACTCCCAAAAAATATGTTCTAAGTTATCTGTTTCTTTCCCATCTCACCTCAAACACTTGCAATCTACCTGAGGAAAAATTCTTTGGAGTCTGCTTGGGGTATAAAATACTCATGCAAACACTTCAAGGAAAGATTCTAAATCTCCTAGACTTTGTTACATATTTGGGAGCCATACATACATCTCCTTATTATGGGTGGACGCGGTGGTGCAACGGTTAGCGTTGCTGCCTCACTGCAAGAAGTTCTCCAGTTCGATCCTCGGCTGGGGTGCCTTCTGTGCGGCATCTGCATGTCCTCCCTGTGGTCGCCTGGGTTTCCTCCGGGTGCTTCGGTTTCCTCCCACATCCCAAAGACATGCTGTAGGTGGATTGGACACTCTAAATTGGCCCAAGGTGTGAGTGCGTGCATGTGTGTGTGCCTTCTGTGGAAGGTTGGGCGCCGGGCTTTCACTCGACACCGTAAAACTCCACTGCCAATCATGAGCAGACAGGTGATCCGCTGTGGTGACCCCTAACCGGGAAAAGCCCAAAGAAGAAGAACGACAATGATCAGAATCTAGAATCCATGCTCTCTCATACTTGGAACAGTAACTCGGAAGAGATTGTTAGCTCACACACCACAACTCATACACAAAGCACACAATCAACACATAGACCATCATACGTGGAGGTACTCTCTAAAAACCTACCTAAACACCAGAGACCTCCAAAACACAAGGTGGCTACACCACACAGTACCCAGAGTACTCAAGACACATAACAGCACCAGTGTCTCACCAACCAAGCCCTTAAGGGACAGCACGCCCAAGCCAAATTTCCTTGTTATTGGTGACTCTATAGTGAGACGCACAGATGTCCCACTCATCAGGTTGGAAAAAGAAAATGTTACAGTCAACTGTCTGTCTGGTGCTAAGGCTCATCAGATCACATGTGCACTAAAGTTTCACAACAATAAGTACCATTACAACTCAGTCATAGTTCATGTTAGTGTGAACAATTTGAGATGCACCTCACTGGATTATATGAAGAGTGACATGACTGAGCTCCCTGAATATGTGTCCCCGGCCCGTATGACCCTAGTCTTAAGCAGCATCTTACCCTCACCTAGAATGATGCCATAATATAAACAAAAAACATTGACCAACAATTATCTTATTTTTGGTGTAATTCAAAGTGGCTCCAGTTTCTGTCAGCCTGGGATGACGTTTGATATATCTTGCTGCTTTGCCAAAGATGGTCTGCACTTGGCACCTCTAGGTTTTTGGCTGCTAGCTAAGGTACTTGCCTCCCATATATAGTGCTTTTTTTAGGCAAGGTTTCAACAACAAAACTACCAATGTGAAAATATCCAACACAAACAAAATAAGGATTATGTTGCTAAACACTAGGTGTTTAAACCAGAAACTGCACTGTTTGGAATCACTCCTCTCCCTGGATGATGTTAATGTCTATGCAGTTACAGAAGCCTGGCTCAAGGCCACAGAGAGTACCCTGGCCTTGCAAGGCTACAATGCCTTCCACACTTTCAGACTGTAAAATGAATGTGTGAGAAACAAAGTTGGTAGAGTATCTATCTACATCAGAGATAAGTACACCTCCAGACTGGTTAGAAAGGATCACTCTATGGAGTTACCCCAAGTTCAGATTACCCCCTTCAAGTCGCCATTAGTTACAGGTCCCCCTCCATGAACCAAGATGCACATGCAGCTTATTTGGTCCTACTTGAGTCAATCCAAATACAACCCAACACCCTAGTCATGGTGGATTTCAACTATCCTACCATCATCTGGGAAACCTATACAAGCCAAACTTACTTGTGCAAAAGTTCCTTGACTTTGTTAACTGTTAACTTAAATTTCCTGGAACATATTGTACGAAACCCCACAAGGGACTTGACATGGTTCTCACTAACATGAGAGACTGATGTGCTACCGTAAGTGCTGGACCTTTATTAGTAAAATCAGATCACAAATCAATCACTTTTGAAGTAGCAACAACTCCAGAACCCACCAGAGGCAAAGTCAGATTAAAAAAAACTTCAACAAAGCAGACTACAGCCTCCTAGGGGATGACATAAATGACTTCCAAGCCTCAGTCCCCACAGAAGGTATTGGCAACTATACTAAGGTATACAGAGATGCCCTGTACAAACATTTACACAAGTGTATAGACTCAGCTGTGCCAGACAGGATCAAAGCAAGAGCCTCAAGTAAAAACAAGTCACCCTGGTGGACATCTAGCATCAATAAACTATACAACAAGCAAAAAAAGCTGCTGTCTAAGAATACAAAGGGGAGGTACCAGCACTGGAAAAAAACACCATCCTCAGCCTTAATATACAAATAAGACAAATTATAAAATCCTCTAAAGGAAATTTTGAGAAAAAAATAGCAATCTTCAGCTACATTTGCAGCCTAAAAGGAAGGCCCCAGATGTGTGCTGAACTAGTGACAAATGGTATCACACACACTGATCCTGTGGAAGTTGCTAACCTACTAGCAGACAGGTTTGGTGAAAATTTCATCCCCTTATCCCCTCCAAGCATATCACAAACCATACCTTCATCATCTTCCCCACCTCACATATTCAAACAGCAGGTCATTAATGCTCTGGCAAAGGCGAAAAACACAGCCTCTGTGGGTCCAAATGGCATTCTGGGCTGTGTTCTAAATAAGCTAAAACATGAACTAGTAACCCCTTTAGGCATCCTGTTCAACTACAGCCTGAGTACAGGATTTGTCCCTGCAGAATAGAAAACAACAACAGTTATCCCCCTTTATATGGGCAGCTAAGTAACAGGCCTGGGGAATTATAGACCCATAAGCCTGACTAGTCTTATCTGTAAGGCCATGGAACGTATCATCATGGACCTCATAAATAAGAATATAGATGATCTCCAAACCCTAGATCTGACCCAGTTTGGCTTTATCAGATGCAGCTCATGAGTGTTAAACCTAGTAGACTTCTTTGAAAACATGACTAGGGTCATATATGAGGGCAAATCCATGCACACAGCCTATTTTGACTTGGCTAAGGCCTTTGACACAATTCCACATTCAGGAATTACCAACAAATTCACTCAATGAAACATCAACCCTTTTGTTGTTAGATAGGTTGCAAACTGGCTCACTAACCATTCACACGCTATCAAAGTTGGTGACTTCACATCAACCAGCTGACCTATCACCGGTGGGGTGCCACAAGGGTCAGTGCTGGGCCCTCTCCTGTTTGGGATATAGTTATCAGAAGTTCAGGCCAAAACAAAGGGACTGTGGCTGACCAGATTTGCTGACAACTGCAAACTAGGTGCAATTGTATGATGTTTGTGTACTCCAGGAGGGACTTAAACAGATAAATGATTGGTACCAAAGCCACAGACTAAAACTGAATGCAAAAAAATACATCATCATCATCTTCCCCTTTGGTAAAAGAACTGTCCCTACAGACTAGCAAATAAACAACAAGACCCTAAGCACTAACGCAGTAGTGAAAGACTTGGGAACACAGGTAGATAGTGACCTAAACTTTAACCACCATGTGTCTACTGTGGTAAGGAAGGCATTCTATGTCACACAATTGATTATCAAAGGCATAGCCTCAAGAGCAAAATAGGTTATAACCCCCATATACTCATCTCTCATCAGGCCTATAACTGAGTATAATGCCCCTTTTGGTATGTACAGTACCAGGCACCTGCAGCAACTTGAGAGACCACAGAATTTTTTTTAACTAAGAAAATCCAGGGTCTTTAGCACATGCCTTCCATGGACAGACTGAAGTCCTTGTCACTGTAATCAGTAGCATATAGACTACTTAGAGGAGATTTATACCTGGCTTAGAGAGCAGTCTCTGACCTAAACCTAATAAAAATGCTGCACATCCGCAAATCAAATGGGACTAGAATTACCCACTCCAGTGACCTAAATTCTGCCTGCAACATAAATAGGATGTACTGGAGAGACAAATTCATCTCACACAGGTTGCCACTTCTCTGGAATAGGTTACCGATTCATATTAAACATAGCACTTCTATGATGCTATTTAAACGGAGCCTGGGTGAATGGATGGAAAACTGTAAATTCTTGCCAGGGATAGCCCCGTCATCCCTCTTAGATATGGGCATTACTAAATACAGTCTTTCCCTTGTAATACATTGGGTATAAACGGCTAGGCTTGGAATGATCCTTAGGTCGATAGCTTAGAAATCCTATGAACCTAAGGAAGAAATTCAGAATTACAATGTATCGTCTTCATTTCAGAAAAATGTATATTAATTCACATTGTCTTATTCTGTCAATGACTCAGGTTAACACAGTACTATTATTTTAAGTGTCCCTGAATGGTCCTTGTCTCATTATTATTTCTGGATTTGTTTACCTATAAGTAAATCCACACCAGAATTCTGACATCAGTTGTGTGGAGGACATAACCGGTAGTGGACTGGTGTTTTAAATTAAAATGTAGTGTATAAATGCAGTTTGGCTTTAAGTTTGCTCACAACCAAATTACCTTTTTTGGGAGAAACAGGTGGCGGACTGCACGTAAGAAATAATGACAATAATTAGAATTATAATAGACTTCTTTAATTCAGAAAACTGTGTATTAATTTATGTTCCCTTATTCTGTCAAGGACTCAGATTAACAGTACTAATAGTTTAAGTCTCCCAGTTTGACTATTTATTTCTGGATCTGATCCTGATTCATATGAGAAGTGGTAACTGATTTGTAATGAATGGCATAGTAGCAAACTTTTGGGGGGTATCCTCCTGTCATTGCTGCCAGTACTGGTCATTGTTGTGTATTTGTTGTTCCTATATAGGGCAGATAGGAACCTTGTTGGCTGTTTTATGGCATTGAGAAATATGAGATCTTAATTCATCAAGGCTGTTTTTATAGGTTCATAGATAAGGACTAGGCTAGATGCCCTTGTGGGCTATTTTAAGACCTGCCATTTCCCTTTTTCTGCTCAAAATAACCTCTCCCATTTGGTTGTAGATTGGTCTTACCCATCCCATCATTGATAATTATCACCCCCAATAAGAATAACTGGGTTCATACCATAGATATTTGAGGGGATCCCATGCATGGAATGAAGCATTTAGGAGCAGTATCTGTCCATTAGTAGTACAGGAGGAAGACCTCAGGTACATTTATTGTTTCCCATCCACAGATCTAAGTTGTACTTGAAAATGGGCAAGAGATAAACTTTGTTTTATGTGGATGGGGAATCTGTTCCACAGCAGCAGTATCCTCTGGGAAATATACCTGCCCTGCTAAACTATTCTGTTGATGTTGTAGAAGAGGTTTAGATCCCTAGATTGAGTATTCTTGATGCTGTTTGACTTGGTAATGCACAGTAAATCCTTCAGTAGTGGCTCAAAGCATACCTTGTATGCCAGACATAGGTCACCTCTTAGCAGTCTTTAGCATACTGAGTATAGTGACAGGGCTTTGAATCAGTCCATGTAGGACATGCTGTTTAGGCCTTGTATCCTTCTAGTAAGGTATTTCTGTGGGCATTGCAGTTGTTGCATGTGTCTAGGCAGATACATGTCAAAGGGGGCAGTATATTCAGTGACTGGCCTAATGAGGGCTGAGTACAGGGGTCAGTGACATCAATAGCTCTAGACACAATCCCTTTGTTTATAAGCAGATCTAGACACAAGCCCTTTGTTTATAAGCTGTGCAATATAGAAGAACTTTCTTACATCAATAAACGCATGCTGGTCAAAACTTAGGTAACTGTACACATAAGTTCCCAAATTCCAAACAGATTGGGTTAACTCTTAGGGTTCATAGGTGTGTACTAGGCTAATGGTCCTGGAGCCTTTACAAGCCTAGCCCATAGAAGTGCCCTGGCATTGTGCCACCCGACATTAGTTCCCAGTGCCTCTATCAAGTAGAACCACTGGAGTGATCCCCGGGGTGAACTTTCTATTACCCATCCACTCATCAAAATTTGTCTTGAAGAGGGACAGCGAGGTGCTCTTCTTGACATGTATGGGAAATCTATTCCAGGGCATGGGCAGTCTCTGGGTAAGGAACATGTCCCTCCAGCATGTTCTGTTGATTGTGGTAATGAGGATGAGGTTTCTGGAACATGTGGTGCAGAGAGATTTCTTTAGATGTAGTATTTCTAACAGAGCTGGGTCAGACATGGCTTTGTAAGTCAAGCAGAGATCGCCTCTAAGTTGGCGGTATGAGACAGAGAATAGCTGGAATCTTTTGAGTCTGTCCATGCAGAACATGTGTTTAATGCCTAGGATCCTCTTCATGAGGTACTTCTGTGGACTCTCCAGCTATTGGTGGTGTCTAGTGAGGCACATTTCAAATGGGGCATTATACTCAATGATTGGTCCAATGAGGGAAAAGTAGAGAGACGATGACCTCTTTCTTCCTGGATCCAAAACCCTTAGTAATGAAATGTGCCACATAGAAGGACTTTCTGACCACAGTGGCAATGTGGTGGTCAAAGGAGAGGTTGCTGTCAACCTGCATCCCCAGATCACTTATAACACCTTCAGTGTTCAGTGGCCTCCCATCAATGCAGTAATTAGTGGGAACTGAGTTTTTACCAAAGGGAATGATGACGCATTTTTTGGCGTTAAGCCTAAGGCCATGGTTTCGACACCAGTCATTGGTCTCAGTGAGGCCTTTCTCTAGGATGTCTGTATCACCTGGGGAGTTAATAATGGCTCCCAGCTTGCAGTCATCTACGAACATGGTCAGCCAGAGTCCCTTTGTGTTGGCCTGGACTTCTGAGAAGTAGATACCAAACAGGAGAGGACCCAGGACCGATCCCTGTGGGACTCCACTCATGACTGGTTGGCAGTCTGACTTGGAGTCTACTACTTTCACACTATGTGTTCTGTCTGTGAGCCAGTTTGCAACCCACCTAGTGATATAGGGGATGATGCCTAGTTTGGTGAGTTTATCAATAATGCCCAAGTGAGGAATGGTATCAAAGACCTTGGCCAGATTGAGGTAGGCTGTATGTAGTGCCTTACCTTCATCCATAGCCCTGGTGACTGACTCAAAGAAGTCATCTAGGTTGAGCAGGCATGAGCTCCCTTTCACAAAGCCAAATTGCATGGGAGTCTATAGTTTGGAGATGTCCTATATCTTTGTTAATCAGGTCCATGATGATGCTAATGGGGGGATAATTCCCAGGGTCTGTAGTCACTCCCCTTTATGGAAAGGGATTACTGTAGCAGTGTGCCAGTCGGTAGGGACAAAGCCTGAGGTAAGGTTGTGATTGAACAGAGCACACAGATGTGGTGCCAGTTCACTTGGTAGTTCATGTAGAACAGGGATATTATTGGGTCCCATGGAAGCTGCATTCTTGGCTTTGGACAATGTAGATTTAACCTGTGCTGCAGTAAAGCTGGGTGCCTGGCATTCTTCTGATATTGTGATTGGTCCTGGGGGGGGGGGGGTAAAGTTGGCACTGAATCTGTGGGCCAGTATGTTGGCAATATCTGTTAGCTCAGTATAGGAGGTACCATTGGGCAGTAACTCAGATTAAATTTGGGTATTGCCATGGAGGTTCTTGAGATAACTATAGAAGGCTTTGTGATTGTTTTTAGTGTCTGCTGCAATTCTGCCTTCATAGCTGGCTTTGGAGGATTTGATGAGGGGTCTCAACTTTTTGTTGAGTCTAATAAGGGAGTTTTTCCAGTCTTGGGACTTCACCTTTTTCTGCAATAGTTTATTCCTTCTGTTGTACAGTTTATTAATGACAGGGGACCACCAGATTGACTTCCTTTTTTTGGAGGCGAGCGTCTTGGTTTTGTTGGGTATGGCTATTTTCGTGCATTTATGTACATGTTCATACAGTGCATTGGTGTGCAATTCGGCAGTTATGCAGGTATTTTTCATTGGCATGGGTGCCATGAAGTTAGCCACCTCTGTTTTTAGGAGCCCAAAGTCAGTTTTGGAGAAGTTTTTCAAGGTGGTTACCTTTGCGGGGGATGTGGGTGAGATGTAGATTTCCATGGTGATTAGTTTATGGTCTGATCTGACCAGGGAGGGATTGACTATTAGTGTAGAGCAATGGTTGCCGATGTTAGTAATAACCAGGTCAATGATGTTGCTTCCTCAAGTGGGGGTCAGAATGAGCTGGTCCAGGGCATTGGAATTGATGAATTCCAGGAAGCGTTAGGCCAGTGTATTGGTGCTTGAGTAGTTTTCCCAGTTGATGGAGGGGTAATTGGAGTCTCTGAGTATGAGAGTGTTGGGTTGGACCTTGATGGATTCCAGGGTGCTTAGGAACATGGAGTGATAGTCTAGGGACATGGTTGGGGACCTATAGCAGGCTATGACTTGGATCGCCATCTTACCCAATGTTAGTTGTACCTGAAGTATCTCAGATGCGTTATGCTGGGCTACGAGTCTGGAAGTGTGCATATCCTTTATGAATATGGAGACACCACCACCTTTGAAGCTTTGGTCCATGTTTTGGGGACGAAAGGTGTGGAATGAGTTATAGCCTGGTAGTGCAAGGGTGCTTTCTGCTGCTTTAAAGCAGGTCTTTGTTACAGCACAAATGTCAATGTTCTCCATTTTGAGGAGTGCTTCAAGTGGGTGGATCTTGAGATTTAAATTTCTAACACTGAGCAGCATTACCTTCAGATTGCATTTATTTATAGCTGTTACAGTGGTAATTTGGTCTTTGGAACACCGCCTATAAAAATGCACTATAGGGCTGGCAAGAGCCTTAGCCAGTACCCAGAAACCCAGGGGTGACAGATGCAGGCCATCTTTAGCAAAGCATCAAGGTCTGTCAGTCATTTCATCCCAAGCAGACAGATACTGGATCCCCTTAGAATGACACCAGAAACTTAGCCAGTTGTTGAAGTCAATCATTTTTTGTTTGTACTGTGGTATCATTCTGGGTGATGGTAGGATACTGCTCAGGGCTAGGGTCATACCTGACTGGGCCACATAATCCAAGAGCTCCACCATGTCTCTTTTTATGTAGTCCAGGGTGGTGCATCTCAGGTCATTCACACCCACATGGACAATGAATGACAGAGTCATACTTGTACTTGTTGTGGTGTGCCCTGAGTGCATGTGTTATGTGTCAGATTCTGACACCTGATAGACAGCTGACTGTGACCTTCTCCTTATTCAACCTAGTGAGTGGGACATCTCTGTGCCTCATTACTGAGCCACCTATGATTAGTGTATTGGGCAAGGTGTTTAGCCTTAGGAGCTTAGGTTGAGGAGCACACTGTGGAGGTGAGCTGTGTGTCCTGTGGTTTATGCTGTGTTGTGTGGTCGAGTGGGTTTCTGTCTTGGAGGTCTCTGCTGTTTGGGTAAATTTCTATTGAGAGCCTCTGCGAAGGTGGGTGTGTGGTTTGTGTTTTTATATGAGTGCTGTGATGGTGGGTGTTCTGGAGGGCTATGTGTTCCATGTGGTGTGGTGCAGGTGTTGACCTTCTCCTCTTGACCAGCTAGACCGGTCTTGGCTGGAGAGTGCATAGCTTGCAATTTGGTGATATAAGTGCATCTCTCACAAGTCTGAGTGTTGGGAGGTAAGAGGAGAGGGTTGTCTCTGTACATGAGGCAGTTGCTACACTGTCTCAGAACCCAAGTGCACCTGGTTAATAGGAGAAAGCACAGAGAACTGCTCTTTAATGGCACTAAGTGATGGCACTTAGGTGTGCTACAATAATTGCTACAAAAACCTGTTGAAGTGCAAAGTGATTAAGCTATTTGAAGTGCAAGAGAGAGAGAGAGAGAGAAAGAACTAGCAAGATCTAAGGGAAAAACTGAAAAGCAGACTTTCTGGCACCAGTAATAGTTTACATCCGCTCGGTGCCACTGAGCAGAGCTTAACCAAGTGCAAACCGATGCAAACATGGGCTTTTAAACCAGAAAGTTGAAAGGGAAGGAAAAACTGCACAAACGGCTAATAAACTACAATTTCTGGGCCGGAAACCACTCCTCTTCTGGTAGATAGGCTACCTAGTGCTTACCACTCCCACTGATAAGCTAGAAAACTTCCCTCCAACACAGAAAGGCTTGGAGGGGCTCAGAAGCTTACAAACAGTCCTGGATACAGCAAATGTGTATCTGGATTAGACTAGTTGCAGGAAAGGCACAGGAAAGCCGGAAAACATGCTTAGAACTTTTTTTGTTTGTTTTTTACAGAAAAGCAGCTAAAACAGCAGTAAAAACAATTCAAATGCAGTGCAAGCTAGCACACTTGAATGTGTAGCAATATTAAAGCAAATACGGTTTAAATAAATGCAATTAAATTAAAAAGACACTAAAACAAGTACAGAAAGCAATACATTAGGAAAAATCAAAATGGAGGCACTTAGAGTATCTATTTCTCCTTCCTGATGCTATTGCAGTCTGCAGGATGCCACAGGGACATATTGTCAGTGCTATAGTTCCCTGGGGTAGATGACTTCCCAAAGGATACAATAATGTATTTTTTGGCATTTAGTTTCAGACCGTGATTTTGACACCAGTAATTTATTTGAGAGAAAGAGAAGGATAAGCCATTTGGTGATTAAATGACCGCTTTTAGTTTACAGCTGTCTGCAAACGTAGTCAGCCAGAACCATTTGGTAGTGACTTTTACTTCAGAAAAGTAGATCCCAAACAGGTGAGGTCCCAGCATAGAACCCTAGGGGACTCCACTAGTGACTGGTCTCTTTTAGAGGTAACTTCCCCAGTTTTGAATATCTGTGTCCTATCTCTGAGCCAGTTGGAATCCCAGTGGGTTTCAGAGGTATTTATTCACAGTTTATTTAGCTTTTCTACTATGCTTGAGTAGAGAACTGTGTCAAAAGCTTTGGCCAGGTTGATGCACGTGGTGTGTACCATTTTGCATTCATTCATTGCTTTGGTGACCTTTTCAAAAAAGCTACCAGGATGAGTAAGCATGACCTGCCCTTGACAAATCCAAGCTGAGATGGGGCTAGTGTTTGAAGGTTCCCTCTGTCCTGATTAATTAATTCCATGATAAGTCTTTTCATGACTTTGCATATGAGGCTTGTCAGAGTTATGGGTCTGTAATTGGCTGGGTATGTGGAAGGCCATCACTTATGCAGGGGGATAGCTGTAGTTGTTCTCCATTTGCTTGGTACGAAACCTGTATGGTGGTTGATATCGAACAGTGTTTTCAAATGTGCTTCATGTTGTTTAAGATACTCTTCACTATCTCAACTGGGATGAGCTGCCCCACTTCCTCTCCTACCTACAACTGAATACAGCCCACAACATAATCTTTAATCCATCAGACTGCCCTTCCCTTAGCCAAATGTCTAGTGCCTACCAATCAAATAGGGCTCTCAGATCCAAGAATCATTACCTTTTGCTGGTTCATAAACCACTCTTGTCTGCTGGACAGCTTCTAAACTCTTGCTCAGTAGCCAAGGCCTGGAATGCCCTACCTTTGACTATTAGAAATACAAAAATCCTGACACTTTCAAAACCTCCCTAAAAAACTTTCTAACAACTAGAACTCCACCTGCACCTTGTCTCTTTCCCTCAAATCACAACCAGCATCTACCTAACATAAATATTCATACTGGGCATATAATGTTACTTAAAACAAGGTGTAATGCCTGCCACTCTATGCTGTCTGAGTTATCTATACTAAGATCAGGTGTAAGCCTCATTGCTAATCACTGTTAGAACTTCTCTCTTTTTTTGCAATGTAGAATCTTGTGTTATTTTGTAATTCAATTCACCTGTTAGAAATTTTATGCAATGTGCTCATTCAAGTCATTTTTATCATTTTGTTATCATTTCAATTTAAAATGCTTTACTTGGCTGTATATAGCTCTGCTACAAACTTACTCCAGCTATATATAGCCCTGAGTCAAGCTTAATCCAATTGTATTTACTTCATGTCATGCTATTGCTGTATATTCTTCATTAATGTACTCATGTCAAATGTATTTGCTTTATGTTAAGTGCTTGTTATTGAATCTGTTGTATGTTTTCATTCTTGCTACCTATGGAAGTTTTGTCTTTGGGCCTCCACTGAACAATGGGCTATTTGGCACAGTGGACTATCCAGTAAACAAATGCAAATAAAATAATAAAATAAATAAAAATTGACAGAACCCATTGATGCAATACTTATAGCTTTTGATAGCACTTTTAGGACTTGGTCTTCTGTGATAGTTGGAGGTAAGCCATTTTTTGTCTATTATTATTTGATTATTTCTACTGATTGGACATTCAAAGAATGCTATGCTGTTTTATGGGTGAGTCCTTAGGTTCATAGGTTCATAGGTTCATACTAGGCTATCTGCCCTAGGGCATTTATAAGCCTAGCCAGAGTGTGCTTGGCTTTCGCCACCCATTTTAAATTAATTTTGCTATGCCTTTTTTGAGGTTAGTATACTGTGCCTCTGTCTAACAGTGACACAGAAGTGATAGCCGGGGTAAACCTACGATCTCCCATCCACTCATCAAGATTCCTCTTGAAGAGAGTCAATGTGGGACTCTGCCTAACCTGGACTGGGATTTTATTCCAGAGTGAAGGGAGCCTCTGGGTTATGAATCTGTCCCTCCAGCATGTCCTATTTATTTCAGTGCTGAGGTTCAAGTCCCTCGAGCGCGTAGCTCGATGGGATTTGGATTTTCTGAGGTGCAGCATGTCCATTAATTCCGGGTTGGACATAGCTTTATACGTCAGGCACAGATCGCCTCTCAGCAGGTGGTATGTCACTGAGTAGAGCTGGAGTTTCTTTAACCGGGCAGCATATGGCATCTGTTTGAGCCCTTTGATCCTCTTGGTGAGGTAATTTTGGGGTCTTTCCAGTTGCTGCAGGTGTCTGGTAAGGTACATCCCAAAAGGGGCATTGTACTCAATTATGGGCCTGATGAGGGATGAGTAAAGAGGCACAATGACCTCCACTGATCTAGATGTGAATCCCTTCATGATTAGGTGGGCTATATAAAAGTTTTTCTAACCACTTTGGCCACGTGGTTGTCAAATGAGAGATTGCTATCAACTTGGGTCCCCAGGTCCCTAATGACTTCTTCTGTACTTAATGGATTACCACCTATGTGGTAATTTGTGGGCACTTTGTTTATGCCAAAGGGGATGACTATACACTTTTTGGCGTTTAGCTTGAGGCCATGGATCTGGCACCAGTTGTCTGTTTCTATGAGGCCCTTTTGGAGGATGCTTGTGTCAGCTGGAGAGTTGATTATGGTGCCCAGTTTGCAGTCATCTGCGAACTTGGTCAGCCACAGTCCTTCTGTGTTGGCCTGTACCACCGAGAAATATATACCGAACAAGAGAGGTCCCAGGACTGAGCCTTGTGGGATGCCACTTGTAACTGGTTTGGAGTCTGACATGGCTCCAGCAATTCTAACCATGTGGGTTCTGTCCTTGAGCCAGTTTGCAACCCATCTAGTGACACAGGGGTTTATATTTAAGCTGGTGAGCTTATCTATAATGCCCGAGTGGGGTATTGTATCGAAGGCTTTTGCGAGGTCCAGGTAGGCTGTGTGGACCACCTTCCCTCGTCAATGGCCTTGGTGACTGTTTCAAAGAAATCGACCAGGTTTAAGAGGCAGGATCTGCCCTTAACAAAGCCAAACTGGGTAGGATCCAGTGTCTGTAGGTTCCCAATATCTTTATTTATGAGGTCCATGATGTTCCTTTCCATAGCTTTGCAGACCAAGCTAGTCAGGCTTATGGGGCGATAGTTTCCAGGATCCGTTGAGGCACCACCTTTGTGGAGAGGGACCACTGTTGCTGTATGCCACTCTTTGGGTACATATCCTGTAGTAAGGCTAAGATTGAACAGTAGTTTTATGTTTGGATTTAGCTCTTCTTGGAGTTCATGTAGGACACAGCCCGGGACACCATCTGGTCCCATTGATGCTGTGTTTTTTGCTTTGGAGAGGGTGGCTCTTACCTGAGCATCTGAGATGTCAGGGGGGCAGCACTCTGTTGGGATAGATATTTGCCCTTTTGGTGGGGGGGGAGAAGTTTGCACTGAACCTGTCAGCTAGGATGTTGGCAATGTCTGTGGGCTCGGTGTATTTTTTGTAGTTTTGGACTAATTCTGAGCATATCTGGGAATTCCCACCCAGGTTCCTAACATAACTAAAGAAAGCCTTGTGATTATCCTTAGTGTCCTGTGCAATTTTTCTCTCGAAGCTGGCCTTAGACGATTTTATGAGTGCCCGTAGTTTTTGCTAATACTGATCAGAGATGCCTTCCCTTTTGGGATTTTGCTCTATCATGTAGTAGCTTCCTCTTTCTATTGTATAGTTTGTTTATGGCTGGGGTCCACCAGACAGGACGCCTGCCTTTGGAGGATTGGGTCTTGGTTTTATTTGGGATTGCATGATCCATGCATTCCTGAAGGTGTTCATAGAATGCGTTTGTAAAGGATTCTGCGGTCTGGGCCGTATTTTCCACAGGCCCGGGGCTTTGAAGGATTCCGCCTCGGTTTTGAGGCATGTGAAATTTGCTTTAGAGAAGTTTTTCACTGTGGTTTTCTGGGCAGGGGGTGGGGTCGGGATGTGAATATCCAGTGATATTAGTTTATGGTCTGATCTTACCAGTGAGGGATACACTTCTGGTCTGGAGCATAGTGTCCCCATGTTGATGATGATCTGGTCCAGTATGTTTTCCCCTCTTGTGGGAGTGGTAATAAGTTGTTCCATAGCATTTGAGTTTATAAATTCTAGGAACCTTTGGGCTAGGGTGTTGGAGCTAGAGTAATGCTCCCAGTCTATGTTTGGGTAGTTGAAGTCACCCAATATAATGGTGTTTGGAGAGACCTTCATATTTTCCAGTATTCTCAGGAAGGCCGAGTGGGGTTCCTGTGTTTGGGAGGGTGGTCTGTAGCAGGCTATAAACTGGAATGCAGTTTTACCCACTGTTAGTTGCACATGGATAGTCTCTGATGCTTCGTGCTGTGCCACCAACCTGGAGGTGTGGGTATCTTTGACGAATATTGATACTCCCTCCTTTTGTGGTTCGTCCAAGTTTTGGGGCGAAAAGCATGGTATGAGGTATAACCTGGTAGTGCTGGGGTGCTCTCGGAGCCTTGAACCAGGTTGCTGTTACTGCAGAGGTATCGATGTTCTCCATGTTAAGGAGAGTTTGAGTGCATGCATCTTGAGGTTTAGACTTCTGGCGTTGAGTAGCATTACTCTTAGTTTCTTATCCCTTGTGATACCTATGGAGGTGGGTTTGTCTTTGAGCCTTGCCTAAAAAGGCACTATGGGGGTAGCAAGAGCCTTTGCCAATATCCGAAAGCCCAGGGGTGACAGGTGCAAGCCGTCCCTAGCGAAGCATCGTGGCTTGTCAAGCATGTCATCCCAGGCTGACAGGCATTGATCCCCTTTGAATGACACCAATACTTAAGCCAATTGTTGAAATTGATCATCTTGTCTTCATATTGTGGCATCATTCTTGGTGAGGGTAAGATGCTACTCAAGGTCAGGGTCATACCGGCCTGGGCTACATGCTCAGAGAGCTCCTCTATGTCTCTTTTCATGTAGTCCAGGGAGGTACGTCTCAGGTCATTCACACCAGCATGGACAATGACTGAGTCATATTTGTACTTGCCTTGGAGTGACCTGAGTGCTTGTGTTATGTGGTGGATTCTAGTGCCCGACAGGCAGCTCACCGTGACCTTCTCCTTGTTCAGCCTGGTGAGTGGGACGTCAGTGTGCCTGACAATAGAGTCACCTATTACAAGTGTATCAGGTGTGTTGTTTAGCCTTAAGGGCTGTGACTGTTTGGCACACTGGCTTTGTGATCTATGTGTTGCATGTGTTTTATTTTGGGGTAGCGGTTGCTTGGGTGTCTGCTTTGGAGGTCTCTGCTGCTTAGGCAGATTTTTATTTAGAGCCTCCGAGTATGTTTTTGTGTGTTTATGTGTTTGGTTTGTTGTCGTGGTAGGTCTATGTGAGACTGGAATTGTAGTGAGTGTGGTTTCCTTCTCCTCCTGACTGGTTACGCCAGTACTGAGTTGAGAGAGCTTAGCCTCCAGTTTGGCTATATGGTTGCATCTCTCACATGTGTTGGAATTTGTTGGGAGGAGGAGAGGGTTGTCTGTGTACATGAGGCAGTTGTAACATTGCCTCAAGATTCCCAGATTCACCAGCTGGACCGGAGAGGAGATTGACAACTGACCTTTGGACATGCTAGAATAGTATTGGGAATTCCTTTATAATTGAAAAAAGGGCCAATGGGGAACAAGGTACTCAAGGGGAGTTTGTGAGGGTGTAGTGCTTTTAATTTTTTAGAGCTGACTTTTATAATTGCTTTAGTGAGCAAGTGCCAGGTAACTTAAATGCAATGTGTTACAGGTAACTTAAATGCAAAAATGACAAACAGTAACTTTCTTTCAAGTGAAACAAGAAAATAAGTACAGTAAGCAATGCAGATATCACTAGGGATCCACAGAAGTGCTAAAAGGCCGCGTTTTAGGTGGAATTAACGTTTCAGGGTAATAAACAAACAACAAGCATACAAACAAAGCTAGATTCAGCAGGCCTGGATCTAGTCTATGCTACAGCAAACAAGGTGTACCAATTTCAGTAAGAAACAGTTAGAATATGCAGGCACTATAAGCCTTTAACCAGAAATTCCCAGCTCAGAAGGGCAGAGTCCAGCCTCTCCTCCCACAAGAGTGCAGACCGCGATCCTTCTTAATGTAAAATAACTGTTCTGAAGCCCAAGTGCTTAAACCAGAACTAATACACTTTTAGAATAACAGACACTGAGCCCTCACTCAGCAGTTCCCAACTTAGAAGGATGTAAGCTACCTGTCCTGCCACCACAGTGCAGGCCACAAACCTTCCTAATGTAAAACTGGTGTGAAGCCCAAGTGCTTAATCCAAAAGACTTAGAAATGATAGCTACACTTTAATCAAGTTACTACCAAGCAGTAATAAATACAACTGAATGCTTTAAAGAATGCCTGGATTAGTGCTCAAGTTATACAAACAAAGCTAGATTCAGCAGGCCTGGATCTAGTCTATGCTACAGCAAACAAGGTGTACCAATTTCAGTAAGAAGCAGTTCAAATATACAGGCACTATAAGCCTTTAACCAGAAATTCCCAGCTCAGAAGGACAGAGTCCAGCCTCTCCTCCCACAAGAGTGCAGAACACGAACCCTCTTAATGTAAAATAACTGGCCTCAAGTCCAAGTGCTTAAACCAGAATTAATACACTTTTAGAATAACAGACACTGAGCCCTCAATCAGCAGTTCCCAACTTAGAAGGATGTAAGCTACCTGTTCTGCCACTACAGTGCAGACCACAAACCTTCTTAATGTAAAACAACTGGTCTGAAGCCCAAGTGCTTAAACTAAAAGGCTTAGAATGAGTTACACCAAGCAGTAATAAATACAACTGAGTACTTTTAAGATGACGCAAAGCAAAATAAAGTAGGAAAAAACACAAATACAGTAAAAGCCGATATATTATTTTTTTTTTTTTTTTTTGTGGAAAGAGAGAAAGGAGTAACATAAACTAAGCTGATTGGCCTTCTTGTCCCTGTACTGGGTAGAATGAGGTAATGACACTAGACTGGGAGGAGGGTCCCAGATCAAATTTACACTAGGGGCGGGCAACTGCAAAGCCACCAACTATAAAAACACTACACCGACAGGGAGGTAGGGTGGGAAACAAACTGCAGAAATGTTACTCACAGCTGAAAAGCAGCAGTGAGCCTTTAAATGAAAGTTTTAAACAGCTAAAGGAGGAAGAAAAAGGTAGGAGTTCTTAATTCATCAAAGCTGTTTTTATCTATTATTAGTTGAATAGGTTCATAGGTTCATAGGTTCATACTAAGCTATCTGCCCTGGGGCAATTATAAGCCTAGCCCGATTCTGTATGGCTTACGCCACCCCTTGATTTGAGTATACTGTGCCCTTTTTAAGGTTTAGTTTACTGTGCCTCTGTCTAATAGTGACACGGGAGTAATCCCTGGGACAAACCTACGATCCCCCATCCACTTATCGAGATTCTTCTTGAAGAGATTCAGTGAGGTGCTCTGCCTCACATGAACTGGAATTCTATTCCAGAGCGAAGGGAGCCTCTGGGTTATGAACCTGTCCCTCCAGCAAGTTCTATTTATTTCTGTGCTGAGGTTCAAGTCCCTCGAGCATCTGGCTCTAAGGGATTTCGATTTACTGAGGTAGAGCATGTCCATTAATTCTGGATTTGACATAGCTTTGTATGTCAGGCATAGATCGAAGTAGGCGGTATGCCACTGAGTAGAGCTGGAGTTTTTAACCGAGCAGCATATGGCATCTGTTTGAGACCCTTGATCCTCTTGGTGAGATACTTTTGGGATCTTTCTAATTGCTGCAGGTGTCGGGTAAGGTACATCCCAAAGGGCATTGTATTCTATGATGGGCCTGATGAGGGATGAATAAAGGGCACAATTACCTCTCTTGATCTAGATGTGAAACCCTTCATGATGAGGTGGGCTATGTAGAAGGTCTTTCTAACCACTTTGGCAATGTGGTTTTCAAAGGAGAGATTGCTATCAACTTGGGTCCCCAGGTCCCTAATAACTTTCTCTGTACTTAATGGGTTTCCGCCTATGTGGTAATTTGTGGGCACATTGTTTTTGCCAAAGGGTATGACTATACATTTTGGCATTTAGCTTTAAACCATGGCGCTGGCACCAGTTATCTGTCTCTGTGAGACCTTTTTGAAGGATGTTTGTGTCACCTGAAGAGTTGATTATGGCCCAGTTTGCAGTCGTCTGCGAACTTGGTGAGCCATAGTCCTCCACGTTGCCTGTACCTCGGAAAAGTATATACCGAACAAGAGTGGTCCCAGGACAGTACCCTGTGGGACGCCACTTGTGACCGGTTTCGAGTCTGACATGGCTCCAGCAACTCTCACTCTGTGGGTTCTGTCTTTGAGCCAGTTTGCGACCCATCTTGTGACATAGGGGTTTATATTTAAGCTGGATAGCTTATCTATGATGCCAGTGGGGTATTGTGTCAAATGCCTTTGCAAGGTCCAGATAGGCTGTGTGGACTACCTTCCCTTCATCTATGGCTTTGGTGACTGTTTCAAAGAAGTCAACCAGTTTCAAAAGGCAGGATCTGCCCTTGACAAAGCCGAACTAGGTAGGATCTAGTGTCTGTAGGTCCCCAATGTCTTTGTTTATGAGCTCCATGATGATCCTCTCCATAGCCTTGCAGACTAAGCTAGTCAGGCTTATGGGGAGATAGTTTCCAGGGTCCGTAGACGCTCCACCTTTGTGGAGTGGACCACTGTTGCTGTACGCCATTCTGTGGGCACATATCCTGTAGTGAGGCTGAGATTGTATAGCTGTTTTATTTGAGGGATTAGTTCCTCTTGTAGTTCATGTAGGACGCAACCTGGGACACCATCTGGTCCCATGGAAGCAGTGTTTTTTGCTTTGGAGAGGGCAGCCGTCACCTGAGCATGTGAGATGTTTGGGAGGCAGCACTCTGCCGGGATAGATACTTGCTCTTTTGGGGAGGGGTGGAAGTTTGCACTGAACCTGTCTGCCAGGATATTGGCGATGTCTGTGGGTTCAGTGTATTTTTTGTCATTTAGAATCAACTCAGAACAAGTCTGGGAGTTGCATCCCAGGTTTCTAACATAACTGAAAAAAGCCTTATGATTGTCTTTGGTGTCCTGTGCAATTTTTCTCTCAAAGCTGGCCTTGGAGGATTTTATGAGGGATCGTAATTTTTTGCTAGTACTGATCAGAGATGCCTTCCCTATTAGGGATTTTGCTCTATCATGTAGTAGCTTCCTCCTTCTGTTGTACAGTTTATTTATGGCAGGGGTCCACCAGACTGGACGCCTGCCTTTGGATGATTGGGTCTTGGTTTTGTTTGGGATAGCATGATCCATGCATTCCTGGAGATGTCCATAGAATGCATTTATATAGGATTCTGCAGTTTGGGCTGTAGTTTCCACTGGCCCTGGGGCCTTGAAGGATTCCACTTCGGTTTTGAGAAGTGAGAAATTGAAGTTTTTCACTGTGGTTTTCTGGGCTGGGGTGGGGTCGGGATGTGGACATCCAGTGAAATTAATTTATGGTCTGATCTTACCAATGAGGGATATACTTCTGGTGTGGAGCATAGAGTCCCCATGTTGGTAATGATCAGGTCTAGTATGTTGTCCCCTCTTGTGGGAGTGGTGACTAGTTGTTCCATAGCATTTGAGTTTATAATTTCCAGGAATCTTTGGGCTAAGGTGCTGGGGCTTGAGTAGTGCTTCCAGTCAATGTTTGGGTAGTTGAAGTCGCCCAATATAATGGTGTTCGGAGAGATCTTCATGTTCTCCAATGTTTTCAGGAAAGCTGAATGGGATTCCTGACTTTGAGAGGGTGGTCTGTAGGATGCTATAAACTGAAAAGCAGTCTTGCCCACTGTTAGTTGCACATGGATGGTCTCCGATGCCGTGCAAAGCCACTAACCTGGAGGTGTGGATATCCTTGATAAATATGGAAACTCCCCTCCTTTTGTGGTTGTCCGGGTTTTGGGGCGAAAAGCATGATATGAGGTATAGCCTGGTAGTGCTGGGGTGCTCTCTGGAGCCTTGAACCAGGTTTCTGTCACTGCACAGATATCGATGTTCTCCATACTGAGGAGAGCTTGTGCATCTTGAGGTTAAGACTTCTCGCGTTTAGCAGCATTACCCTTAGTTTCTTGTTCCTTGTGCTGTCTATGGGGGTGGGTTTGACTTTTGAGCCTTGCCTAAAAAATGCACTATGGGGGTGGCAAGAGCCTTTGCCAATATCCGAAAGCCCAATGGTGACAGGTGCAAGCCGTCTCTAGCGAAGCAACGTGGCTTGTCGAGCATGTCATCCCAGTCTGACAGACACTGGATCCCCTTTGAATGACACCAAAATTTTAGCCAATTGTTAAAATCGATCATTTTGTCTTTGTACTGTGGCATCATTCTAGGTGAGGGTAAGATGCTGCTCAAGGTAATAAATGGATGCTATTTCCTTAAGGATTTTCTAAGAATAGTTTGGGTGCAAGATAATTGTATAGTTGCTTTGCTCTTATGTATGTCAATTATTTTCCATTTGCATTGTTTACTTCCTGAATACACTGTAAAACTCCACTGCCACTCGTTCTGTGGACCGTTGTTCCACTGTGACGACCCCTAACTGGGAAAAGCCGAAAGAAGAAAAAAAGAAGAAGAATTGTTTACTTCCTGGATGCAATTTGTACTGTAGAGGTTTTCCTCTGATGACTTGTTGTGCATTACTTGTACATATCATGGTGGATCTTAGGGAGGGGAAATAGTGAATTCAGAATAAGAGTACCACCAATTTTCTTCAGAAGGAAGGAGGGGCTTTCATGGAATTCCACTCATGCATAACATGCTGATGCTATTTATTGGTCAGTTCCTTATTAATGTACATCAGAGATACTGCATCTAAGTGTCTGTACCAGTGCAGATCCAAGCTTGATGGATGGTTCTATTTGTGTGTTAAAATGCCTTGAGTACTTTTATTGGTTGAAAATGGTAAATGTTGAACCTGACCTGAATTTAATGTCATTTAAAGTAATTTTTTCTTGCCATTTAGTTTTGGATACTTTAGTAGTATCATACTAAGAAATGATAAAAGGGCAAACAACCAGATAGCAGGCTGCATGATGCAGTGAACAGGTTGCTTTAGCCTACATTTCCTATGACGACTCTGGCTTAATATTTTACAAAGGCAACAGAGTGCTATGGGCATTTCATGTAGGCAGCGCACTTTCTCAAGAAGTCGTCTTTGGGCTCACAGTGGCTCACAACACAAAAATATCCCTGGGGATTACACAATATCAACAATGAACACTTATGAATGCTTACCGTCATTGCACACATATGCCATACATTGCTTCTGTTTGTATACAGCTATGTATATAGCATAGTAGACAAGCTATTACAGTATAACATTTTATGCTGCTGTTGCCATTTTGACTATACCTGCAAATAGATGTGCATTTTGACAAATTCTAAAGTGCGAAATCGATGTTATAAGCTAATATCTGGATAAGATGGGTTCATTTTTATTTAATATGTGTTTTGTTTGGATGTGAGAAAAGGCATTGGAAAATTAAAGTAAAAGCTGAATGTGAGATTTTTTATGAACATAGAACCTAGTGGCAGACATGGACATTAAAAAATATTCAGTCTTTGTATTTTCTATTTAGCAGTTCTGTAATTACACAATAGCATCTTCAATAACAGTGGTAATTAACATTTCTGTAAGCACAGACCCTCTGACAAACTATATACATAGAAATTCTAGCAAGCAAGATATCTGTACAGTTACATAATTAGAATACTAAGGGGAAAAACGCACTTAAAGTAGAAGTAAAGACTGCCCCATAACTAACGATTGTATCCAGCAGTGTTTTAAAATTTCATGCAACAAAAGTATGATGCTACTCAGTCATGCTTTAAAGTGAAAGGTAACTGTGGTTTCTTTAAATTGATAAAGCCGTGTTGTGTCGTGTTTGGTTGTGCATCACATGAAAGTTAAATGATTAACTCTAAAAATGTGTTAAACTTTAATTAAAACTTCCTGCTTGGACTTGCTCTTGAGCCTCTTGGTCTCTTATGTTTTTGTGAAAAGTTGTTACCGAGGCATTTTTTTCCCACCCCTGTTCAAAAATAAACATTTTTTTAGCTCTTTAGGCAGGTGTATTGGGGGGGGGGGTGCCAAAGGAGGGTCTCACCATGAGATCCAAATGGCCTTGCTATTCCTCTGTCTGTGTGCCGTCTTGGTCTCTGTGGATAAGTGGTGCAGTCAACTCATATGGCAGATGTTGACATCATATATACTGCCAGGATATCAGACACATATATGAGTGATGATGCCATCTGCACTGCATACAGTCTGGCATTTTGTGGAATGGTACATATTTTAACTAATGCACAGCAGTTCACTGGGATTGCTTGGGGCATTTATGCATGCATGTGCATGTAGTACAGGTGGCATGCTTGCAGTGGCTTTGATTGCTCCATTCTTTCAGTCATTATGAGTCATGTGACTGAGAATAATGTGCTCCTTGAGTTACACCAAAATGGTGTTAAAGAAGGTACTTAAGGTAATACATACCAAAGCCTAAGGCACACCAGTGTTCTATAATATGGGTTCCTGGCACATCCTGGTATGTAGTATGCACATGGCTGATCATATATTGTTATCTACTAGTGTTGGTCATGCATGGATGTCATATGGGCTTCCTTGCCCTCTGCACATGTCATAAATGCTGGACAGCATGTCCCACATGACCTCATATTGATGCAATATTTGCTGATCAGTATGGGTCTGGTGATGCACCTTTGACTTGTGATATCGCTAATGCAACTGTCATTATCTTGGAATTGCACTACATAGCAGGGAGCCATGTCTGGCTACAGAATGTAATGTAGTTGTAATGACCAACATGATATACATAGGTTTTATTTTTGTTTCTCATTGCATGTGCCTGTCATCCTTAGTATGTGATGTTTACTCAGAAATTTCACAAAGAGTGATGTGTTTGTTACTGATGTAGCTCTGAATTTTGTATTGCCTGACATTATCATATCACTGGTGTTGTTTACATGTATTTACTTCAGTTGTGTTACAGTTAGTTTGCTTATATTTCATGGACAAGAAATTCACCAAGTGAATGTGTACTTCATGCCAGATTATAATACTTAATATCAGGTGTTTGTGAATTCCTCCCTAAATCTTCACTGCAGGAATGTATATGCAATCTGCTTACTAAACATATATTAAAAAAATCTGTATATATTAAACTACTTGTATGTCTTTCTAAGGCCAGATAGCTTCAGTGTCTCAACAGTGTACAAATGGTTCATTTAGTTGCTTGACCTATAAGTCCCTTGACACAAATTCACAATCCTGCCACAGCTCCTAGGAGACATGCTAAAATATTATAGTAGAAAATATGCAAGCCATCCAAGGCTTTCAACCTTCAGACATTGAAAACAGGTACAAAGCCTTGAAAAAACAGATATATTCAGTCAAAAATCTAGATATATAATCAGCATAAAATTTGCATACCAAATAGCACATAGCTCTTCCCACTTCCAGTAGGAATGTGAGATAATACTCACAAACATGTTTAAAAAACAGAGCTGCAAAAAATGATGGACAACTATAAGTACATTATCAAAGGGACATTATAAAATATGTAGACTTTAATGAACTGTATTGCAAATTTCAAACACACAAGGTAATTTAATTTGCTTCTGGAAAAGGGAGATGTAAGATATGCATCTTTCTTTAAATTATTAGTGCCATTAGTATGTTGGCCATGTAGTTTTTTCTTGTGTGTGTGTGTGTGTGTGTGTGTGTGTGTGTGTGTGTGTGTGTGTATGCACTAGACAGCTTCAAAAATCATGAGTGATGAGGGGATTCAGAAAATTGTGTGGAGGGATAAATCAAACCCAAAAATAGGGATATACCTTTAAAAATAGGTAGATCATGTGCAGGGGTAAATGAGACCTGAAAATAACAACATTCCTGCAAAAAAGAGGCAACTGAAAGGTCTGAAGCCATTTTCTTTGGTGACTTGTTTTCCCTCTTGTGAGATTTTTTCTTTGTTTAATCTTTGTTTTGTTTAATGTTTTACTAATACGGCAATGATCCTGCCTGCTCTGACACCCAACAGCTCATATCAGTTTTATAATGCAGTATTTTATTAAAATACACTTGGATTCTGAGCTCTTGTAACATCCTGTCAGCATTGCAATGGAACCTAATGCTTTGGCAGACATCATCTTACACTTGTAATCTTTCACTGTACAAAGACACTTAAATCAGAAATATAGTGTGATTCACATTCATGTTAATGACTGCTAGTCCCAGTTAATAGCATGTGTGGCTAAACTGCTTAGTATGTTAATTATATATTATGTTAGTTTTATTGTCACTCCTTTACTGTGTTATCATTTATTTTCTCAATGCCCTATGCACCTGTCAAGTAGAAAAAAGTGACACTGCTGGATCAGTTTGCTTGCCCATCTATCAAACAATAATTAAATAAATACTTCTGGACAGATGTATTTTGTTAACTCTGAAAGAATATTCTTACCACAGCTGAAAACAGATACTGTTATTAAGTAGAAGGCAAAAATAGTTTCCACATCATCTTCTAAGAACAAATGGCTGATTTGGTACAATGCAAACCAGACTTAGCTTCTCTACACCTCAGTATGATTACAAAGTTATGCAAGGTTAAGCAGCTCAGGATATACAAAGACCAGGAACGTCAGTTTAAAGAAGATTTAAAGAAGATTGCAAAGATGTGTGCATGTACCAGTATGTGACCTAAGAGGTCAAATAGTGATTTGAAAGGATATATTCTGGCTACATCAAAGAAATGGGTAACATCCAGTAAAAGATAATTTCATGAAATTTCCCAGACTCAGTGTCAATATGGCATACTAAAGTGATGTATTTTAACTAAAAAGTAGAAAAACTTTAATGCTGATTTATAAAAGTAATGACAGTGATACCCATGGAGATACAACAGGGTTTCCTTTCCTTCTCCATTCTTTAATTCTAGGAATACAAATACATTAGTAGTGGTTTCATGACTTAATTCTAACTTCTTTGTTATGATTATTCATATTAGAGAGGGAGGGTGGTGGGAATTATCTGCCACTGCATTTAAGAAGCTTGAATTACTTGGTTTCCTGTAACAAAGAATATATATGCCTGGTATAAGGAAGGGGTACTTGACCCTAGATTTTAAGGAAGCAGACTCTTTGAAGGCCTCAGCTAAGACTCAAAGTCTGAAACTAAGAACATTAAAACACTAAACAGTGAAACCACAAATCAGGTGGTGTGGCTGCAGTTATCCATAAGAATTATCCACATAAACTACTAGTCTGCAGTGGCATTCCAGAATTGTTCACTTGACCTGGTAATTTATCTCTAGCAAATGTTATTTGACCTTAGTCATGGTACCTCTGTATATTAATTTATTCTGATAAACAGTACAGTACTGCAATCCTAGAGTTAATGATACAGTTTTAGATTTATATTGTCTACCTTTGTTTTTTGTTTTCAGCTTACCACAGAAAGTCAGAGCTGTTTTCACATATTGTTTTGACTTTTTTTCATTGTATAACCCCAATGTCATAGCTTTCTACCTTTTATCTGAAAGAGCTTTGTTTCCTACCATCATCAAAAAATAATGACTATAAAAGGGGGATAACAGAGACATGGCTTGCATTTACTTAAGATGTTGCAAGTGAATGCTAATTAATAATGTACTGTAATACCTGAGTATAGCTTCTTTAAGAATAACTTTATGGATATATACATGCTGAGAAGCAGTAGGAGTAAAGATGACCAAAAAAAACTAGGAAAAACTTTCAACTGTTATATATGAAGGAAGCTGAAGTCCTCCTCAAAATAACATTCATATGATAGCATTTAAAGTCCATTTGTTACTGGGGAAATATATTTTACTTAATGTTAACTGGAAGATCCTAACACTGGCTGCTGATAGAAGCGAACATGCTTCCAGACTGCCTGAAGTAGAAATTCCTTAGGCAAAGAGTTGTCAGACTCAGAGACGAAGAAGCATTATCTGATGTGATGGTCAGCAAAATATATCATTTATACACTTTGGCATGGGTGACCTCCTGTGGAATCATCACTGATGAGGTTCATTGAGAGAGGAGAGACTAAGCTATTTAAAGCAAAGGTTTATTACTGCATACAAGTCATAAGGAGACTTACAAGGAATGCAACAGAAAGAGGTACATTCGCTTAATATAAGACTATAAGAAATTAACATATCTATGATACCATGTAAGCTTTTTACAAGGAAATTCTAAAGCTTTCTAACCTCAGAATCACATCAGGTATGTACATAGACTAGTAAATGTGCACCAAGAGTGTAGAAAAACTTATGGTGAAGCACCAAGATGGCGACTAAACAGAAAAAGCAATTTATGTATGTGTGCATTTATTATTTGTTAACTAGGTAAGACAGCTGTTTCATCTGTCCATCATCTACAAATATGTATCCTATGTACTAGAAATTATGTAGGTTACTAAAATATAGGCCCCTAGAACCTGATAGATTGCATTCTGAATTTTATTTGCACTTCTTAAAACAATTAGCAATTTTATTTAGTGATGTACTAAATGAAGCCTTAAAAGGTAACGTATATATTTTTGTCTTGGAAAGAAGCACAGATTTTGTAAAAAAAAGCAAGTACATGACTTTTCCATTGTGTCTTTGTCTAGAAAATAGTCACATATTAATGTTAACAACAGGTTACCCAAATATCCCTTTTACTGTGACATATCTGCCTTCCCTGTCCATTAACTTCTCTGCCATCTGAAATGTAATCTCATTCCTAATGATATTAACTCCTTCCTCCTGTGTTATATGATAAGTATTCTCCAGCTCTGTACATGCATTAGGCCAGATACTGATGTTCTTTGTTCATTAAATATGTCTCTCTGAACATAATGACTTTTGGTGTACATTTTTCTATATACGTGAATACCTTCCTATCCTCCATATGCCTTTTTAAGCCATTTACATTCCAAGATATTAAATCAATTATCTATTATTAATCAGTCTCTTTTTCATGGAATGTGTGTGTGTGTGTGTGTGTGTGTGTGTGTGTGTGTGTGTGTGTGTGTGTGTGTGTGTGTGTGTGTGCTGCATCTAACCCCCTCCTTTGGCTATTTCATACCTTCTTGCCTTCTATTGACTTTATGACTGTAGGTGCCCATGTCATGCTCTTCTTTTTTTAATTGTTTCCAAAATGTCCTTAAACCAAAGTTGGGTATGATCTCTGATCTCATCCCCTTCAAACTTACTTTTCTGTTTAACAAAACAGACACTCCACCACAATTTCTCATTCCATCATTTGACTGCTTATATTTCTGGTAAAAATATCACTTTTAACTATAAAACTATTTAAATTGCAAATTCTTTGATTTCTCATAGGAGAATACCATCACTTTCTATTCTGGTAAGAGAAGGGATAGCTATTCCCCAGTATATACACTTTTTGGTGTATGGGGAAGTATACAACATTTATAACTTTCTATACTATCTGTGCCCACAATTTCTCAAAAAAAAGACAAAGTTTTGCCTGCAAAAAAAAAAAAAAAAAGCAACAAGAAAGTCATCTTTCAGATTAATTAACTCAGTATATCAGAAATGTTAATTATGCTGTATTGTCATCTTTGCTCACCACAAACAGCCTGATAACTCATCTCTATGATGGTTTTATGGAGAGCCACTCATCTCTAACTTTAGATTTAGTTGCGAGTACCTCAGCTCATCTTATACTTCTACTGACCAACACAAGCCAGTTCAGATGAGTTTTGGTTACTTCCTTTACCTTAGGCGAGTATCTCACTAAATTTGCTCTGTCCATTCTTACACTCCGGTTCAAAATGACATTGTTTCTTAAATGCTTTGCAGGCTGTTAACACTCTTAACCACTATTATTTTAACTTTAGTTGGTAGGAAATAAAACTAAATGCATGGCTAACTGCTACTTTAAGATAAGTTTTTGATTTACCGTGTTTAACCTTTAACAAGTGTTCCACTATTCAATCAGTTGACACTGCCTTTTCTCAGTTCTGTTTTACCATTGATATAATGTCCCTGCATGCTGTACCTTGACTTTCTTAAAGAACAGTACTTTGTTGTGCCTCATATTGTAACTGCCAAGTTTTTGGAAATCGGTGCAATAATTCCTCCAAATATCCTGTCCATTAACTCTCCTCTGGTTCTCAGTTGTCCTACAAAAAAGTGGGATTGTGTCAGCAGACTTTGATGTGGAGGTACTTGGTTGCTGCCAAGAATTATTTTCCCTATTTAGCGTTATTCTTATTTGCTGAACAGTTTTGTCCATTGGTGACTGCTTCAGTTAAGTTAAGGCTTCCTCTGCTGATTGGACTGTAGCGATTCCACTCAGTAAAAATACTTTCACCTGTGCTTTTTATATTACCCTAAATCTCCACCTTTAACCCCTGCATATTTTGCTGACTGGTTGGAATGACAGACTTCTAAGGTTGGTTTCATTATTTGTTTATTTTTTTATTTATTTGGCATTCGTTTACCGGGAAAGTCCAACTGGGCGTGAATCCCATTTTCAGCGCAGACCCTGAGAGAAAAGCTACAACATACATAGTTCAATTAATAAACTACATAACATTATTATATGAAGTGCAGTAACAAATAGTAGAATCAACATACATGGTAAATAAAAGTCAGATTAGAAAATCATACAGTGAATATTGAACAACAATCATAGAACATCGGTCACCTAGTAAAATACAATCAATAGTGATAAATAGTAAAGATTTTAAGCATTTTCAATCTGGGCAAAAGACTAAGAGAAAGGAAAGAGATTTTGCAGTTGGGGGGGAGAGATTAGGAAATGGAGTTAAAGTAGGGAGCTTTGGCTATTAAGAGAAGGGAGGAAAGGAAAAGGGGGAAGAAGAGCAAAGGAAAGAAAAGGAAGAAGGAAGAGAGATGAGAGAACGGAAGAGAAGAAAGGAATAACAGGTACTGTCTGTCTGGTGTAAGACATGTACAGGGCAAAGAGTTAAGGAGAAATCTCTTTAGAGATTGTTTGACTATGCGACTACATGACATCAGTCTAATATCTGTAGGAATATCGTTCCAGACCTTGGCTACTGAGTAGGAATACAGGCAGTGACCAATAGATTTTTTTCAGTTTATGGATTTCAAGGAGGTGTTTCTCACAAGTGAAGACAGCAATTAGGGAGGTAATGGTTAAGAATGGTGCTGGTTTCTTGGCAGCATGAGGATCTGTATACCATTTTATGAGCAAGGAGGAGTTGAGTGAATTTGAGGTAGTGAGGTAAAAGCCTGCCTGAAGAGATACTAAATACTGCAGTTTATTATTTTTGTTATGTTTCAGTATGGGAAAGGATGCTATTTACATGTTATAAACAGTGAATGCATTGGAAGTTATAGGGGAAGATGGAAAGACAGACAGACAGACAAACAGGTTTATACTGCAGCAAAGAACAAGTAAGGTAAAGTATGGTAAGGTAGGTAAAGTTGGGGAGGACTTTTGCAGTGGGTATATAGCATAGAACAGACAAGAAGGATGGGTACTGAAGAGAAGGCCAAGTCTTCCAGTATAAAAAAATTACTAGGGAACTTGTTAGTTATAGTGGGAGTGTAGGTTCTCTACAGAATACTCTGCCTTATTTACCACAGGGGAATAGGATAGCTATGTTATACATGGCAGCAAATAACATACATTATTAAATATGCTGGTCTCTCATGGTCTTTAGTTGGGTAAACCTCAGTCTTGGATGTTGTTTACTGGACAATGATGTTTTGATTGATGCCATTTTAGTGCAATAGTTGAGTGAAAGAGATAGTAAGACAGTGAGGGTTTGGTGCATAGAAACACTGGAAGACGGTCACTGAAGGGAGATGATCATACCTCTCAACTGTCCCTGATTTTCAGGGACATCCCTGATTTTGACTCAAATGTTAACTTTGTCCCTCTTAATCCCTCCTAAAACTAGTGACATTTGGAGGAAAGGTGGTGAATTACACTTAATGAATAATGACAATAATTTACTTCAGAAAATGTGTATTAATTCATATGCTCTGATTCTGTCAATGTTTCAAGTTAATAGCACTAATATTTTAAAAGTGTCCCTGATTGTCCCTGATTTTTTCTTGACTTGTCCCTGATTCTGTTGAAATTTGTCCCCAACTGGTTGAGAGGTCTGGAGATGATTATAGTACCACATGTTCAAAATCGTGGCTAGAAGGAAGGAAAGTAAGAGAGAGGAAGTGGAGTATGCTGGGAAAATAACTTGCTATCTCTGATGTTTATCTGCTATTTAGGAAACCAGATTTATGCCATGAATCTTCCCACAGGGCAAAGGCTTCCAATCTGCTGAGAATTTCTCAAGCCATATGGGTTAAATATACTTTCTTTTCTTTTAATGTCATCCTGAGGTTATCTGCTCATTCAGCAACTTTCTTCCTCTTATAATTAATACAAATGGAATTCTCTTCATTATCTGGTGTGTTTACACTTTCCTGTATTCTTTACATCTGCCATTATTGCTTCCAAAAGTTCTTTCTTTTCCTTAACTGTCAGTAGCCTCTGATTAATGTTCCTCATGTCAATGTCCTTCTGTGCTAGTTGATCTAAATGATCTGATAGGCTTTTTCTCTTTTTCAGCTTTCTTATCGGACGTCTGCATATACTCCATAAGATTGTTGCTGGTTTTGACAATTCTGACATTATCACCTCAGGTTGCTGACTCTTTTTCTCCATTGTTATTTCTTTAAGTCTACCAGCAAGGAAAGCAGTTGTCTAATTTATCCTGTGGTGGTGAACCATGCTGTCCGGGTTAAGACACTTCTTCTTTAATTGCTAGCTAATTATTTTTCTTCTTCCATTGCTGGTAGTGTCCTATTACTACCTTACTTATGAAGCTTTAACTTTTTTAAATTGAAATTCTCTCTTTTAAATCATCAGTAAAGAGGAAGGCATAATGAGATGCTGCTTACGTGCCTCCTAACAAACTGAAGTAGAAACGGTCTTACTTTCAAATGTTTTGCAATTGTGTATTTTCACTGATAATTTTCTGTTTTTCCCTCTCTGTTTTGTTCCAGGCTTTATAGTTGCAGAAGGGATCTAAACCGCACTCTAGCAGATGTTGGAGATGCCTAAGCAATTGTACTGGCTCGTAGCAGCCTAATGGTTGGTCATTTCCCACCGTGTAATCCTATGTCTCAGTTTTCTTCTGCTCTAAAGTATTTATTAGAAGAGTTGTGATTTAATAAAGCAGCAATAATACAAGAGTTTTTTTCTATCAATATGGTATGAAAAATTCTGATCAGTGTGTGAAAGGCATCTGAAGAAGCAACAAGGCTTACATGTAAAGCATTCATCTCTCTCATCGGTAAAAAAAACAAGCATAGATGTTAAGCATTCATCTTTCCTGCTATACCTTCTGTATACTAATGTGTGTATTTAACACAAAATGCCTACTAATAGTATACATATACTTCATACATACATACATGCATACATACACAGTACCACTACACAGCTAGTCAGCAAACAGTATCACTACCATCTTAGTAAACTTTGAAATGAGCACTAACATGGGTCCTGGGGGGGATGAAAGACCTTCTCTCTACACATGTAGGGGAGAAGTTATTACATTTAGTATTATGACTTTCAGTATATTGCCTTTCAGTAAGTTGACATGGACCCTATGTCAAATGTGAAACACTAACAAAATAAGTTTGATCATACACGACATTGGAAAACAAATGAAAACAATAATATCGAGAGAGGAAAACTATTTTCTCTCCCAATATTAAAATGAAAACCGCATGGAACACTAGCCTCAAATTTGTCTGAATAGTGGCAGTGTTACAGGAATGTTTTATTCACATTTAGGTATAGGGCAAACGTTAGGGTACCCATTACTAAAGATGCTGCCCCTTCTCCCAACCCTAACCCTACTCCTAAAACCTTCCTGTAACACTGCCACTACACAAGACAGTCTCAGACACACAAACCTTCACAAATTCACACAAACAACACTACATCTATCTCCTAACTTAACCCTTATCCTAAATGCACAAACTCACACACAAACATACAGCACAAGTCTTTCACTCATCCCTGCCTCTAACTCTAACTCACATGCGCACACACACACACACACACACACACACACACACACACACACATGCTCTCACCCCCCCCCAACCTCACTTACCTTGACATTCCATACCATTGACATATCTTCCATTCAACCATCTGTACAGTTGATATTAAATCACAGCCCTGCGTATGTTCAGTCAAACAAAGGGAAACTATATATGTATATGGTTGCATGTCACAACAGGGAATGCTTACCTGAGTGAACACTTTTTCTTCTGTAAATAAGAGTGGACATTCTTTTTAAAGGACTTTTTGCCAGCAGGCTTTTGTATGAGACTGTGATACAGTGAGTTCAGGGAATTTTACTTTGCCCTGTGCGCTGTTGCAATTGGTTTGCATAATTAACAGTGGACTTGTGGGATGCACAGGAGCTTACCCCCTGGCAAAAAAAAAAAAAAGAAATAAAAAGTTTTACTTTTTGTTGTTTTTAATCATTATAGATTCAATCTAAGATGACATTTCTTTCTTCATTCACTGTTATGAGCATTCAATGTTTAAATGACACACTATATATATATATATATATATATATATATATATATATATATATACACACACACAGACATATATGGGTCTACTTGAGTTGGACGAAAGACCAGAAGATCGAAATCCAGAACGCCGGGACGAAAACAACAAAACCGCAGAACACCGAAAAGCACAAAATTCAAAATCCCAATGTTATGGGAGTTTGAATTAGCGCTTTTTGTGTTCTGCTGTAGGTAAGTGTGTGTGTGGGAGTTAATGCTTCCATTTCCATGTATATAAAAATATATCAATTGATAATCTGATTTTCTGATTATTAGTATATAGCAATGTTTGCATAAATGCATAAATAATGCAAGAAGTCCAGAATTTTCAGATAAAAGATATTTGAAAAGATTGAGAGAGAAATTAAAGGACAGAAAATACTTGCACAAGAACAACTGTCAAAAGCATCAAATGCAATTTTAAGCTCATTAATACAACAGATCCATGCAAAGCATTACATAGACAAAAACTTTGGACCTCCTAGAAAAAGAAGTGACAGAGGAAGTGCAGAAATATAAAGAACAAAACCCAGAGATTTTTGAAAGGTATAAAAAAAGAAACAGGGACATGGGAAAGCAAATGAGATATGATATGGTGCAATATTTATGCAAAGAAGAAAGTCAAACCAATCACTACAAAAAAGCAGCTCCAAAGATATTTGAAGAGAAATACAGGCAAAGGCACGCACATATGGAAACTTTCACAGCATAAAAAAGTAAGAACACTAACGGGAAATTAGAACAGAAGATTAGTGAAGCAGAAGTTAAACAAATAGAAACTGAAGTTATGCAATACCCATAAAGTGAATGATTTAGTGTAGGAAGTCCAACACAGGTAATATCACAGCAAGCTGGAACAATGAGTCCCCAAATTAAGGAGAAACAGGTGGAGTGGGAGACATCTGAAGAAGAAGAAACATGGATGAGGGAAAGAAAAAGAGATTTAATATGGTGCAATGTCTATGCAAAGGAGAAAGCAAAACTAATCAATAGAAAAAGAGCACCAAGATATTTGAAGAGAAATACAGACAAAGGCACCCTGATATGGAAAGTTTCACAATACAAAAAATAACAAAAGGGAAAGTAGAAAAGAGGATTTGTAATGGAGAAGTTAAAGAAATAGAAACTGAAGTTATGGATTCCCTGCAAAGTGAATGATTTAATGTAGAAAATCTGACTCAGGTAGTGTCACATCACAATGGAACAATTAGTTCCCAAACTAAGGAGAAACAGGTGAAAGGGGAAGCATCTGATAACTTGCCACATGATGATGCTCTGGAGTCTTCAGTAGAAAACAAGAACAAAAATTCATTTGGAGATAAACGACAATGGATGGAGCAGGAAACGGTGGCAACTCTGACGCAGGCAATGTTGCAGAGTGACGTATCAATGAGTTCCCATATAAAGCAGCAGCAGGTGACACAGGATAAAAAAGATATCCCACAGGAAGTTGTTCTGCAACTTTCTGTAGAATGTCTACAGGAAACAGAGAGCAAACAATGTGCTCTCAGTTTAGAAGAAAATTATCTAAAGGAAGAGTTTCTTGATTTAATAGAGATGTATTGACATATAAGATTGATGAAAGAAGTAGCTTACAGAAAGTGAATAAGACCCAAAATGTTAGAAGTCTCATAAAACAGATGAACACAGTAATCAAGACTATTAACAGAAATCCATGTGATATAACAGAAGTAAACAGGATATATTTCTGTGCAGCTAAATTAATAACAGTTAAAGTCTTACCACAAAAAGTATAGAGCAATAAGGAAAATGAAGGTAAGAAATAAAATGCCATCAGGGAAACATAAATTGTGAAAACTATAAAGCAGTGAAGACTAGAAGTGTCACTGTTAGAAGAATATAGAAGAGGGAACAAATCAATAACAATACTTAGAAATGTACACGTGGTGAAAAGAACCCACAGTAACAGAACAGACCAGCATCAATCATAGGTTCATAAGTTCACAGGAGGCTAATGGCCCTGGGGCCTTTACAAGACCAGCTATGTAGAAACCCATATACCCTTATTGACCAAGCTTAGATAGTCATTGTTAGTAGAGCAATACTGTAATCAATAATGACTGCCCCTGTCCATTAAGAATGAATTTATGGTCACCCATCCAGTTGTCAAGGTTGTGCTTGAATAGGGTTGTTGAGGAGCTCTGCTTCACATGGGGTGAGAGCTTATTCCATAGGAGTGGATATTGCTGAGAGATTTATCTGCCTCTCCAGCATGTTCTGTTGATGTCACAGTCTAGGTTGAGATATCTGGAGTGAGTTAATCTTGTCCCATTTGATTTGTGGATATGCAGAAATTCCATTAGGGTAGGGTCTGAGACGGCTCTGTAGGCCAGGCAAAGGTCTCCTCTCAGTAGCCTGTATGATACAGAGTACAGTGACAGGGCTTTTATTCTTTCCATGTATGTCATGTTTTGGAGACCCTGGATTCTCTTGTTAAGAAACCTCTGTGGTCCCTCCAGTTGTTTTAGGTGTTTGTGAAGTACATACAGAGGGGGGCATGTACTCAGTGGTCTGAGAAGGGTCCAGTACATGGATGAATTACCTTATTTATGATATGTGCAATGCAGAATGCTTTTCTTACCCTTATGGACACATGGTGATTGAAGTTTAGATTGCTATCAACCTGTGTTCTCAAGTCTCACACCACTGAGTTTGTGATTAGAGGGGTCCTATTTATATCATAATTAGCAGGGTTACTTATTTGCCAAAGTGGATAATGAGGCTTTTTTTTTTTTGCGTTAACTTTCAGTCCATGAGTTTGGCACCAGACTCCATACACCATTATCTATCTATATGTATTATCTAACTCCATACACTATCATACACTATTGCAAATAATAAACTAAAGATATTAGCACAGGCAGACAAACTTAGAAGTTATCCAGATAAATATCAATTAAAAGTACAAAACAAACAATTAATTGATGACAAAGAAAAGGTTTTATTGAGAACCGAGAAGCAAAGTAAAAGGAATAGAAACACCACCAAAAAAGGAAGAACTAGACCTAATTTGGAGAAAGACCCTGTGGAACTTAACAAAGATGCTGAATGGATATAGAAATTGAAAGAAACAGTAAGGATTTCAAATGTACAGGATATGAAATGGGATGAAGTAATGCCTAGAGAAATTGAAACAAAAGTAAGAAAAGTTCCTAACTGAAAAACCCCAGGTCCAGATACAGTACCAAACTTTTGACTAAAAGTGTTAACAAATTTTTACACAAAGATTTATGTCTGAGTAAGAATTACATATATGCGGATCTCAAACAGACGCCAACCTGGTTAACAACAGGAAAAATGATACTCCTCTTTAAGAGAGAAGCTGTCAGCCATCCTAAAGACTATAGAACAATGACTTGCCTTCCAACAATGCATAAACTATATACTGCAACTGATGCAGACAGAGGTTATAATCACTAGAAGAAAACTCAATCAAGGCAATAGAATGAAAGGGTAACAAAATAAAGCCTTATGGAACAAGCATCATTTAATGCTAAATAAAGCCATAATGGAGAATTGTAAAAAGGGGAGTAATCCAAGTATAGCATAGACAGATTACAAAAAAAAAGCATTTATCAGCATCCCACATTCACGGATAAAGGAATGCTTGCAATGTATAAGATGCATCCTACATTGATCAACTACATTACAGTGACCATGAAACAGTAGCAAACCACTTTACAATTAAGCCATGACAAAGGTCAAATTATTATCCCAGGGATACAAATTCAAAGGGGGATATTCCAAGCTGATTCTTTGTCACTGCTATTGTTTTCTCTTGCCCTTAACCCATTACACTGTTTACTTAAAATAGTAGGTCTTGGTTACAATTTGTCTCCCAGAAAACAGCCTCGCTTAAAGATTTCTCATCAATTTTTTGTGAATGACTTAAAACTATAGTTCATTAGATCAGGAGTTGAAAGCACAACTGCAAGTTGTTAAAACCTTCTCATATAATGTAAGAAAAATATCTGATCTTGATAAATATGTAAAAATAATCTGTAAAGCTGGAAAGTTGCAATACAAAGACAATATCAATCTGGGACAGAGATATGATATGAAGGAACTTGAGCAGGAAGGAGATTATAAATGTCTGGGAACTGATGAAGGATCAGCAATAAAACATGAACAAATGCTAACAAAACTCAGTAAGAAATACTTTAGAAGACTAAAACTACTAATAAAAATAGCCTTGACATCTAGGAATAAAGTCCAAACTTTAAACCAGTTTGCTATTCCAGTTTTAACTTACAGTTTGGGTGTGATTGACTGGCCCCAAAAGGTATTGGATCAGTTGGACAGAAAATCAAGTAAACTAGTTCACACTTATCAGATGATGTATAAAAAAATCAGTGTATACCAAGATCATATATTCCAAGCTCAGAAGGAGGTATGGGCTTCTCTGAAATTGATTACATGTATAGATCTTTAGTTTGGGAACTACATTCATATCCACTGACCTCATCAGATCCAGACATAGTGAAAGTTTTGCAACATGAGGAGAGGAAGTCCAATATGATCTCTTTGCTTAGTTTAGCAGAAGCACTCCAGTGTCAAACCAGAAGCAGACAAAAATCAGACAGCAACTGAATGTGCCAAAAATCAAAAGAAAGAATATAAGGAGAAGGATCAGATGAGAAGGAAAGAAATGTGAAAAAGCCATAAATATAGTGGCAAGTATAGAAAGTTCATGGAACAACCTAATTTGATCAGGATTTGACACAGGAATGGTTTAGCAAAGGTAAGTTGAAGCCAAAGGATGAAAGGTTAATAAAGTTCGCCCTGGATAGTGAATTACATATGCATTGGTTTGCAAAGTCCATTGAACATGTGGGAGAAACAGACAAATGTAGGCTTTGTAAAAGAGAATCAGAAACACTCACACACCTTGTTGCAGTTTATGATATACTGGTGGCAGAGGGACTTTACACTAAAAGGCACAAATAATGTGGCCAGACTGTTGCATTGGGGATTGTGCAACTTCTATAATATAGAAGTAGCTAAGAAGCATTGGAAAAATTAGCTTCAAAGCATTATAGAAAATGATAACGTGTATTTCATATGGGATCACCCATTACCAAAAGTTCAAAAAACAGATGTGAGGAAAAACAGATATAGTAGTCTGTGAAAAAAGACAAAATATCATTGAGCATTGAAATTGCTATGCCTACAGATTACAGTTTCTCATGTATAGGGACACAAAGTCATAAAATGTCAGGGTTTGCAGGCAAAAATGACAGCAATGTGGAAGAAAGATACCCAGACAGTTCTAATAGTATTAGGAGTGATGGGGCTAATGAAAAAGAATCTACAGTCTTATTTAAATATGTTACTGATACATGTAACCCCATATGAAATGCAGAAGGAGTCAATTCTAGGCACATTGCATGTGCTGCAAACAGCACTTTTGGCTAATAATTATACCCTGACTTAGGAATGGGGTGCATTTTGGTCATGGTATTAGAAACACAAAATATTGGGAGAAATTAAAAAGTGATGTATTTGATTTGTAATATAGATTTTGCATGTTTTTTTTTTTTTTTAGAAACTGGTATTGCCGTCACTATGAAGATTTCCATTTTTTGGGCAACTAGCACAAGAAACACTAGGTATGCACTATTCAGCTGTGCTGAACAGCAGCACAAGAAGTATCTAATCAGCAAAAGTCAATATTTGTGTTTTTAAAGGCAGAGAACCCTTTCCCAGGTATGGGGTGGGCACAGAATGAAATAATACTTTGAAGCTCATAGCAAGGATGTGATTTTAATGTTTGGAAGCCTCGAGGTGTTCAACTTAAAAAGCAACAGTGAATGCAAACAAGGATGAAGAGATCTCAGCTGGCAAATTCTGACATTATATGTATAGCTCTTCAAAGTGAGACAGAATGTCTTAAGGAGACAGAGGATTCCATGTACAACTATGCCTGCCATGAAGAGGGTCACTACATAGGCTTCAGGCAACACCTTGATAGTAGTTCTTTACTGTTTCTTTAACTATACAGTGCAAAGTACAAATACCCTAACAGTAATGCCTAAGTTAACATGACAAACCTAAGCAAATTAAATAGCAGTAACTATACTGTTACATTCAAAGAACACACCTATACCTCATTCATGTTTACAACATTCCAACATGCATATTCCCTCTGAATGTTATCAAAAGCCATAGATGATGATAGTGAGTGCCAACACTTACTACTTGCATAGTGTCCTCACCTATCAAGGGATGCAGCTAACCACACCTCAAAGGCACAATGGTATGGGGGGGGGTCCATTAATAATGTGTGTGTTTTAACAGCTGATGTCCAGGAAAGATATGATTAGGCTGAGGAAAATAAAAACATAAATTATTTAATTTTGTAAATCAATTCTATTGCAAAAGCAAGATCAGAGAAACTTGGCACAGATGCCATCACTGAGCATCAGCAGTAACCAATCATTTTGTAAATGTGCACAATTCTGACAGGCATGCACAGCATCAGTATGAAAGAAAGGTATGTTTTGAATATGTTCAGACACGTTTTAATTGTTTCTGTCTTTAATAATATGCGTTATTCTACAGTTTCCAACACGTTCATGGCAATAAAGGCAGTCTACAAAATTATATGAATAAAATAAACAAGTGCCAATCAGGAAATTAAAAATACGCAGCAGGAAAGTGAAGCGGACTGCTGTAACGACACTATCAGTGCGCACTATTCACGTGTGCTGAACTGCAGCACCAGCAGTACCCACTAAACACATTTCATACATTTCATAGTTATTTCAAGGTCACTCAGTCTTATGACCATTTATGCCTTGCCAGTACCCCCCGACATGCGGCAGCTCCCTTCACCAGGAGATACATTCCAGTCAGTCCCAGAGTAAATTCATGGTTACCCATCCAGTCATCTGGGCTATGTTTAAAGGAAAATAACGGCACAGCGTAACATACTGGGTGTGTGTCACAGAGATTTGTGAGGCACACAGTTATAACCTTGTCCTTCTACCATAGTTTACTTATCCATTGCTGAAGATTTATGTCCCCGTTTGTAATATTGCTGGGGATATCGGACTTGTGGATATACAGGAGATCCAGGAAACCAGGTGTTTATTAACACTGTAAATGAGACAGAGATCTCCCCTCAAAAGACTCTAAAATACTGAATAAAGGGATAGAGTTTCCAGCCTCTCCTGGTAGCTCAGGGACTTTAGACTTGTGATATTCTTGGTTAGAAACTTTTGGGGTCTTTCAGATGTTTTTTATATGTTCATTGAGATACATCCCATTGAGAACATTGTACTCAGTAACCAGTCTGTTCAATGCTAAATATAAGGGAGTGATTGCCTCTTTAGGCCTTGATGATATACCTTTGTTGATTAACTGTGCTAAATAAAAACAATATATATTGACACCTATTGTCACATGATAGCCAAAACAGAGGGTGTTAACAACCCAAGTTCCTAAATTCTTGACTATGTTTTCATTTTGTAATGGTGTGCTTTCAGTACAGCATGATGAGTGGAGAGGCTGTCTACCAAAAGAGAAGGGCGTTAGTGTTTGAGTTTTTGAAGAGAGGTAATCCATTCTGAGTTTGGGAAAGGACATATATCATAGTTCAACTGTAAAGCTGTCACTCCCAGGGTATTCAAGTCTGCACAATGTTCTTACTCAGTAATGGATGTTGTTAACCGAAGTCCAAAGGCACAGTGTGTGTGTGTGTGTGTGTGTGTGTGTGTGTGTGTGTGTGTGTGTGTGTGTGTGTGTGTGCGTGCGTGTGTATGTATGTGTGTGTGTGTGTGTGCGCACGTGCATGCGTGTGTGTGTGTGTGTGTGTGTGTGTGTGTGTGTGTGTGTGTGTGTGTGTGTGTGTGTGTTTGTGTGAGAGAGGGGGGTGTTCTCTAATATTTCTAAAACTTTGATCAATATGCAACCATCCATATTGTATGCTTAGTATAATAAGTAACCTATATAATTAAAAATGTCAGGAATTCAGACTAGTTAATTCCCGAATATGCACATCTTTTTAACATATCAAGTACCCATTATAACAGTGGAAAAGAATAGGGGAAGGATTATTTCAGATACCTTTGGTAATAAATTCCTGAATAAGTTGTAAAACTTAACTGTCAAATTTTCCCAAGACTCTGGTAAAATAAAATTGCAACTATTATTTTCCAGCTACAGATTAGCAGTGATTTTATGGCTTTTTTATTGTGAGAGTATTCAGACTTTCTTTCTATAAATTACTTACCAAGTATGACAAAAAGATCTATAATGTTTATTTCCTATTTTATTCTTTAAAACTTGTAAAAATTAACAACTGCTCATTTATGTGGCTGGAGGGTATCAGTAGCTAAAGACCCCCCCCCACTAACTATTAACAGACCGTCATACTTCTAGTTGAGCACTTTTGTCCCACTTTATTAGAGCTAATCGCCCAACTCTTTGCCCACCTGCACCACCTTACTCGGGTTTACTAACGCTATCCTACCCCTGCCTCTAGCTGCTGCCCTACACATTTGAGAAATAACCACTAAAACATATCCAGGAGCATTCATTACATTTTTTAGTTATAGTTTTAGTTTAGTTTATAGTTGTTTGGTGATTTCAGTTTTTTTTGTTTACTTATTTATTCAAATATTATAACTTTTAAAAGTTTGTTTAGTTAAACTTCCTGGCTTTGTGTGTTGAAGAGCCACTGGACTGTTTAGACCGCCTTCTAGTTAATCTGTGTTTTTCCCTGTGATGTTACTCTTTTACCACTTTTTTACATTAAACTGCATCTCATTTAAAATATCTGATATTCTTCATCCCTTAATCACCTGGTGGTATGTGTAGCTAATAGATCTTCCATTTTGTTACACTGGATGTTATTTTTTAATTTGTTAGCTAACGTCTCCATCTAGGTAATAAAAGTGTTTTCCCTGTGACTTTTCAGTCAAAGTGTTTTCCCTGTGACTTTCCAGTCTTACTTTTATAATTTAATCTTATGTTAAATTACATGTTTCAGTTGTTTTTCTTGTTTTGGTGTAAACTTGCTGAGAATAGTAGTGGTTATTTTGGTGACAAGGAATAGTCTGCTGTTGTTTCTAAGATCAGACATTATTGGCTGGCGGTCTAAGTTCTTTTTTATTGGTTGTTTCACTCAGCTTAACAGTGGATGGTGGTGCTTTACACAGTGCCACACAATGCTGTGCTCACCAGATGCAGACACTTTAATTTTAGAATTCTCTCTTAGGAATCTTAGTTAACTCCATCCCCCAGTTACTGCTTTATACACTACAGAGTTAAGCTGTGGTACAGCATTGCACATCTAAGCTGATCTCATAGCCAATCTAGCCTATTTGCTAACTACCTGGTGTTGGTGATCAGACCTAAGTTTCTCTATCCACATTCATTAGTATACCCCAAGCCAATACCTTAACTACGAGTTGAAACACTTCTCTCGGAGGCCCTTGCTTTGCACTATGCGGCACATTGCTTCTTGTGAGTAGACTTAGATTTTTCTTTTATACAGATAACACTCTATTGAGTCAATTCCAAACTTCATAGGTGATATTTCCCTTTTAACACACATTACTAAGCATCTGTAATCATGGATTTGTACTTTTCAATCATCTCTGTAGCAGGCTTGGTTGAAATGGACATGCTGGGACACCTACTACTTCAACAGACTGACACAGTGAAGTGAGAGATGTAGTTATATAATGTTATTAGGGGCAAAGCTGTCACATAAAGCTACTACTACAAAAAAAAAAAAGCAGGTTGTCAGTAACACACAATATCACACTAAACCAATCACACAAAGGTCATACCAAACACATACACCTACATATGCTGAGGTTCTTAAAAGTAATCTACCTAAACTACAATGGCTTCATACATATAAATTAAGAAACAAGTACATCAGCAGCAGCACAAACACACTACACAGACAGCATTCAGCATGAAATGTACGTCTAAGTGTCACACTGACTCAGTTATAAAGCCCATGAGGCAAACCTCTACAAAATCCATTATCCTAGTCATGGATGATTCCAGAGTGAAACACTCTGATGCACCACTCACTAAGCTGAGTAAGGAGAGGGTCATGGTCATTTGCCAGTCAGGTGCCAGGATTTGCCACATCACACATGCCATCAAGTCCCTGTACCACAAGTACACATGTGACACAGTCATACTGCACATGGGTGTAAATGACTTGAGGTGTAACTCCCTGGAGCATATGAAGAGAGATATGATGGAGCTCTTGGAATATGTGCCCTTGGGCAGATATAAATCAAGTCTTGATCATCATTTTAGCATTATCAGGAATGATTCCACAATATGAGCAAAAGATTGTTAACTTTAAAAACTGGCTTAGCTTCTGGTGACATTTAAAGGGGTACAATATATATTTGCCTGGGAGGAGATGGTAGACTGTCCTAACTGCTTTGCTGCAGATGGCCTGCACTTATCTCCTCAAGGCTTTTGTATATTGGCTAAATCCTTCTCTGCCCCTATAGTACCATTTTTAGGCAATGCTAGTTTTCTAAAGCTTCCAAATAGAAAAATAGAATCCATATAACATAAAGGTATTGCTTCTCAACACTAGAAACATTAACAAAAAAAAAATCCACTCCCTGCAATAACTCCTTACTCTGAAAAACAATTGTCTTGAATCAGATCTCTATGACAATGCATATATGAATGAAAGCTCTCCATTAATGCAGCATTTCATTGTCTATGCCCATGCACTAAAGGTGGTAATGTTTCCATATCCATCAAAATATTTTACCTCCATACTCCTCAGATAAGATAATGACCTGAAACTCCTCCATATCTATGTTATTATTAACAAAACCAGTTATCAAGTCATAGCTAATGATGGGACCTCTTCTAGGTATCCGGCCTCAGCCCATACCTCCTATCAAACTAGCATGGATTCTCCATGCAGTAACTCCTTCATATCCATCTTACTATTAATAAAACCAATTATCATATCATAGCTAATTATGGGACTTTTGTGTATCCCTCAGCCCATACCTCCTATCGAACTAGCATGGATTCTCCATGCATTACACCATGCTTCTGGGAGACTTCAACTACTTCTTTATTAACTGGGAGATTTATATATCCTCAAACATATATGGCCAGACCTTTCTGGACTTCATCTATACAAACTCTCTGGACATGTTTGTTCACATTCCATCCAGGGGTGATAAAATCCTGGAGTTCGTTCTTTTCAATATTGGACAGCTTTGCTCACCGCCAATTTTCATTTCTTCACTGGTCAGATTGGACCACACATCAGTCACATTCACCATAAGACTGAAGCTGAAAGCATCTTCCAGTTCCTCGGTATTCAGAAATTAAGCAAACACTAATCTATTAAAACGTAGTGATGACCTGACTAAATTCAAAATCTCCTTCCAACCTGACAGTTCCACTGCTTATCTGGAATTCTTTTCCACCAAATTCTATGCACATTTAAAGAGCAAAGCCAAATTTAAGAATAAACCACTATGCTGGAACCTAAAGATAAACTGGATCTATAAAAAAAAACTCATTGAAAACAAAAAATAAATTTAACTCTCAAGATTCTAAAAATACTTTTGCTCAACTTAATAGAGACTGTGTACCCTAATCAAATCAACCTAGCCAGACATGAGGTACAAATAAGCCTGACCAGCCTCATTGCTTATCTAGACCTTGCAAAGGTGTTTAATACCACCCCCACACTCTGATATCACAGATAGACTCTCCCAGCTGATTGTAAATCCCCTATGTAATTCATTAGATAGCAAACTGGTTCACAAATAGGACCCAGGGTGGGAAGCTGTACAGCTTGAAAAAGACCTGTCAGTACTGGCCTACCACAGGGTCCAGTCCTTGGGGCACTTCTCTTTGTCATTTACTTCTTGGAGTTCAAAACAAATGTTAAGGGTTTATAGCTGACCAGGTTTACAGATAACCATAAACTCCCCATAGGATGCCAAGATCCTCCAAGAGGGCCATTCCCAAACAAATAATTGGTGTCAAAACCATAGACTAACATTAAATGCAAGAAATGTGTAATAGTATACTTTGGCAGACATAACTTCCATTGACAATACACCTGTGAAAGTTGATCCTGTAGTTAGAGCTCTGGGAACCTATGTTGATAAACTGTTCTTTGATCACCAGATATCAACAATTGTAAGGAAGCCCTTTTAAATCTTACAATTTATTTATATAAAGGTATGGTGTTCAGATCCAGGAGGTGATCATTCCACTATATTTAGCTGCAGTTAGGTTGATCATTGAATTTAATGCAACTTTCATTGTGTGGAATTGCAGCAATGCTTTCTCACAAAAAAAAAAAGTCAAGGGTAAAAACCATAAAAACTATGCAGACCATCTCAAAGCCTAGTTACTCTTCTCAGTATCATACAGTCCACAAAGAGATGACCTCTGCCTCATGTATAAAGCCTCAATAGACCCTATCTTGTCAGAGCTATTAAACATCTGCAAGTCCAATGGTAGTGTGAATACCTGCTCAAGTGATCTCAATTATTTTGCAACATAAATAGTAAATGTTGGGGTATATGTTATGTATTATGGAGAATATCACCTCTATGGAACTATTTTCACTCCATATAAAGAAAAATACTTCCTTTACTCTATTCATATCTAACTTAGATGAGTGGATGGGAACATGTACTCCTAGTTGAGCTTTCATGTGTCTTATGGATAGGGGCAACAAGTAAAAGTCCCAACATATTCTCCTTGCTCTGCCTCCCTCTGGGTTAGTCATACACAAAATATAAGGCCTAAAATGTTTCCAAGTGAATGCAATGCTAGGCTTCTTAAGATTCTCATTGATCAATAGTCTGATAAGTAGCTATGAACCAATGAACCCTTTTCCTAACAGTAGCACTACATGAAAAATAGACACACAAATGTGTACTTCACAAATACCAGAACCAAAACACAACATGCATGTACCCCTTTCTCTAACCCTTACTCTAACCCTAATCCACAAACATACCTCTCAACCTCTCAGCACAGGAATCTGGACAAAGACAGAAATAATGGGGGTGGGGGCAAAGGCCAAAAAATAGGGGCAGATTTTAAATATTGCTCCTATAAACTTAGAAAGTTGCTATAACAACAGGTTTTGAATTATTGTGCAGGATAAAAAGTCTGAAACTCAAATGTCTGTCATTATTTAGTATTATATCGTTATTAGTAAGTTACTTCAATCCTCAATCATTTGCCAGAAAACCAAAAACTTTACGAGGAACAGACCAAAAATATGAGGCACAAATCTGGACATTCTGGGAAAATCTGGACAGTTAAGAGGTATGTCCATAAATATTCTCACACACTCAACCCTAATCCCAAACATTACTGCCCACTCCCACTTATTTTATATTCAGTAACCCACAATATGACTTCTTTGTCTCTCAGTAAATGGCAATTCTCAAGCAATTCCACTATCAAAAAGCTTTTTGACAAAATGTAACTGAGCAGAAACTTTCTCTTTAAATTCATCAACTACATCATCATCATCATCAGTATCATTGGTACCCCTTTTCCCATTGTCACAAGATGTTGGGGTGTTGTGTAAACTGTCAGCATCTCTCTATATTCAATACCACTCTATCACAAGGTAGAAACCTTCTTTGACACTCATGTCTGACTATCACATGTCTTCTCCTAGACAATCCACCTACCCCTTTCCTGGACACCCTCATTTCCTTTTTTCCTTCATCCTGTCTGTCCCAAACCATCTTCACCAGACTGTCTTCTGCTTTGCTGCACATGTGCCTGAACCACTGTAATCTATTCTCTTAGACCTTTTCTGTAATTGGAGCTACTGTGGCTTCTGCCTCATATATCCTCATTTCATCATCTGTCCCACAGTGTGCATCCGATTACCCATCTCAGCCACTTTGTCTCCATCACCTCTAGCTTCCTCAGCTACTCTGCCTTTACTGTCCAGGTTTCTGTACCATACAGTAGTACTGGTCTCACCACTGTTTTGTTTACCTTACTTTTCAAGTTTTTTGGCATTCTTCTGTCACTCTGTGCCAGTTGGCTGCAGCCCCTCTGATTCTAGCTTTGACCTCATCATTCAGACTTCCCTTCTCCTCAACCACCCCTCTAAGATACTTGAAGCTGTTAACCTGTTCCACTATCTTCCATTCTTTCTCAATTTAGAGCTTCTTCTAATTTCCCCAATTTGCTGCCATTACAACTGTCTTATCTGTGCTCATTTACATCCCATGTACCTCCAGTTTGGCATTTAGTTCCCCTATCCTTTGCTGAAGTTCTTGCTCAAAGTCTGCCTGTAATATCACATCTGCATACAGCAGCTTTGTTGATCTGTCCCCTTTGACCTGCTTGCTAATGTTGTTTATCACTGGTATGAGCAGCAGTGGGCTCCAAGCTGAACCCTGTTGCACACCCACACCCACTGGGAACCCCACTGTGAGACCGAACACAGTTTGTACTTGAGTCACTCGGTCATTGTATATAGCCTGCACTAATTCTACCTATGCTTCTGGGACTTCAAACTAGTCCGGGACTGCCCAAATCAACTTTCTTGGGACCTTGTCATATACTTTCTCCAAGTCTAGGAATTCCCAGTTGGGCTCTTTCCTCATCTCTAGCTTCTTCTCAGTTAACTGCCTAACTGCAAACATTGAGTCAATGTGCTGCATCCTGATCTGAATCAGAACTGCTAATCTCCCATCTTACTTTTACTCTTTTTATTTGTTTAAACATCCTGTCCAGAACTTTCATGCAGTGTGACAGGAGTTTGATTCCTCTGTACTGCCTACAGTTGTGAGTGTCCCTTTTGTTCTTGAACACTGACACTAGTATGCTAATTCTGCAGTTATCTGGGATACACTTTTCTCTCCATAGTGCTAGGAGTACCCTCAGGAGACATTTCTCTTCTATCTCACCCAACATCTTCATCATGTTTGCTTTGACCTCATCTGAGCCTGCTGCTTTCCTCTGACTGCATTTTCCTTAGTGCTATTCTTACTTCTTCAAAAGAGGGCTCCTCCTCTTCTGTCATTGTAGGCTGTGTCTAGGGCAGTGGAGCTCTGTGGGGTTTTCTTCATTCAGAAGCTACTAGAAGTTCTCCTTCCATCTGCCTTTGATGCCTGTGGAATAGTGAGCAGGTTGTTGCTGGTATCCTTTATGAAGGCTGTATGACTATCTTCTTTATCTTTCTGCCTTTGCCTTGCAACCTGATACACTTTCTTTATGCCATCTACTTTGTCACATTCCAGAAGCTGGTAGAGTGCTTGTGATGCCTTGTTCTTTGCTGTTGCAACTCCTATCTTAGACTCTTTGCTAGCCAGCCATCTTTCCTTCCTAGCCTGGTCTGTCTTTTCTATTTTCCATTTTTTCTGTACTCCTTCTTTCTTTTGATGTCTTCCTGGACTTCTGCGTATATATATATATATATATATATATATATATATATATATATATATATATATATATATATATATATGTGTTTATGACAGACATTTGAAGAGTCAAAAGTTTGATCATACATACAACATATAAGTCCCAATCACAAAGATCTGAAGCAAAACAAAAACTACTTTTTTTTGCAGGTGGCTATCTCCCCTGCAACCTCCATCCCCTGCTAATTATATATATATCAACTCTTGAGATTTCACTAGAGTATGGAAAGGGCAAATTCTCAAATCGCCACTGTACCACAATCTCTTTCACCTAAACAGCATCAACATTCAAAAAAATTCATTTTGAACTCTGCTCCTGACAATTCAAGCCTCAGACTTTTGAATGTTTAAGCATTTGAATAGAACAGATATATATGTATGTGTGTGTGTGTGTGTGTGTTGTTGTTCCTTCGGCTTTTCCCGGTTAGGGGTCGCCACAGCAGAACACCAGTCTGCTAATGATTGGCAGTAGATTTTCACAGTGCTGAGGTGCTAGCTCAACACCCAACCTTCAACGAAGGCACGCCCATTCACACATGTCTTTCGAATGCCACTCGACCACGGGGAGGACATGCAGACCCCACACAGAAGGCACTCCAGCCGAGAATCGAACTGGAGAACCTCTTGCTGTGAGGCAACAACGCTACTGCTGCACCACTGCGGCTTTGTGTGTGTGTGTGTGTGTGTGTGTGTGTGTGTGTGTGTGTGTGTGTGTGTGTGTATACTACATATAATCAAAACACAAATGCCATGAAATGATGTCTTCCTCAACTCAAAGTTGAGAAGCCAAAAAAAAAATGCCTTCTCAAAATTGACAACCAAAAAAAGCTCTTTTGCATCAAGCCCTTTGCTACAAATGTAATGAGTGGGTTGCTACAGTTAAATGATCACACACGAAGCTCCTAAGCCTGACCACAACTGCAGTATCAGCATAATTTCTTACACCATTAGCATCTGCCGATCGTGCTGTCCACGACATTACGCCTGGAGCACTTCCCCTGCACCCTGCTCTAGGTATTACACATTTGCAGATCTATATTATTGATTCTCTTTAGCTCTGCTCTTCAGTACTCAGGATGCAATTGCTTGCTCCAAAAGGAATTGATTTTGAAAACTCAACAATGACATGTTCAAACAGGCAAGCTGTTTGAATAAATGGAAGAAAGAACTAACACAAAGGCTAATAAGTTATTAATTTATAAGAAGTTTATACTGATGAGTTTGTGTTCCCAAATGCCTTTGTCTGAAAACAGCTGTGATGCCAAAAAAAGAGAGTTTTAATTTGCATTCTAGCTGTGATGTTAGCACTTGCTATTTAAGAGTACAGACCAGTATCCTTTACATTAAATGCATTTAATTAAATGACAGATAACTGAATAACTAATTGTTGAAATATAATTTTGTTGTCCCTCCAAGAGTATGACAGTGTAAAATGTTCTGTCTGAAACATGCTAGGAATAAAATACATTTCTAAAAGAAAGTATACATTTTAAAACATATGTGCAAGTTGATTACAGCATCCAAAATATTTGAAGGCTGACTGCATCTTTCTAAAAAAAGTAAACTTAACAGCAAGATCTTGCCCACAAGCTATAAAATTAAAAAAGTAAAATCAGAAGTATCAAACTTGATATAAAATACCCCTGAAATATAACTCTGATAGACAATGCTTGAAAACATGAAGTCCAACCATATGATGTAGAAAAATACAAAAATATCTGTCAATCCCAATTTATAATGGGGGAAAAATAAGCATACGAGAACCCAAAATATGTACTACCAGTCAACCATTAGGGCATCCACCACCTAAATCAAACTCAAATGAAGTAGTACAGCAACAAAAATATAGTTAAATATGAATATGAAATAATAACGACACGTGGGAAGTATTCAGAAAACTTACCACAGAAAAACACTTTCCTATGTACCTATACTGAAATGGTCTGAAAGTGGAATTTGACCTAAAATTATTTAATATTGTTATGCCCTCTACCACGCAGAAAAATCATCGATTTCTAATGCAGATATATAAAAATTCCAAAATCACACTGCTGAAATGAATACGAAACAGGAATAAAAAAGTAATAATAAAATGAAATACATAAAACATTAATTAATGAAATATATGGGGGTCTTGGGTGCAATAAATTAAATAAGTGGTATTGCGGGGTATGGGAACTTCTTTTTGACTCATGACAGTGTGACATGTCAAAAAACTCATTTCCAAAATACACATTGCCAAGCAGACCTCATAGATAGACACACATACACACACACTATATATATATATATATATATATATATATATATATATATATATATATATATATGTGTGTGTGTGTGTGTGTCTATGTATGTGTAATAAATACCCATGATACTTAGGCATGCAATTGGGTTGGATTGCATGGCTAGGTTTAAAAAAAGTCCTGGTAGTTGTTATCCTAGCATATAACTGAATAAATCTGCAACTGGAGAAAACCACAGGTCCCCTGGATAAATAACAATGCGCAACCAGTCAGTACAAAATATTTGCTAAAATCACAACACAAAAAAATACAGGTCCCAAACAGAAAAGTCCAACAGTATCAGGTATAGCAATTCCAAGTAGTATGTAAAGCACTTTCGTCCTCATGCTCTTCTCGGACTTCTTCAGAACTCTTCTGTGCTGACTAGTGTAGTGATCAGGAAGGAGATTTATGTTTAGGAAGCAGGAGGGGAACTTTAGGGTTTGTGAACAGAAATGGAGTCTAAGGTTTAGGGAGCAGGAGGGGCCTTCTAGGATAAGAGAGTGATTAAGGAATTTAGGTTTAGGGACGGGGCTAGAAATTTTGGGTAAGTGAGCGAGGAATTGGGTTAGGAACTCAGAGGGCATTTTAAGGTTTGATTTATTGCTGTGGAAGGATCATGCAATTTTATAAGGCCAAGTGTTAGGAGGGCTACATAGTTCCAGGATATTGGGCTAGTAGAAGTTAGAGCACTTGATTTCTGACCAGGAGTATCATGAGGTCGTAGCATGTGAACATTTGCAGTACAACCCTATTTAATTAATGGGGCATGGGGGTAAGTTAACCAGGTGACATGGGCAAAGGCCCAATGCAAAGATAAGTTTTATTTATTTTGTTTAATAAATTCTATACAAATTGTGATTGTGTTCCTATCTCGGGCATCTAGTACATCCTGAACTTTCAGTCAGTTTGATTAGAATTTTTTTTAGAACTATGCTGATAACGATACTCATAAAATAAATAATGTTTCTTAGTATGCTGTTACAGTTTTAATTTAATATATGTATAATGTATATGTTTGCTTGGGGTGGCACAGAACATAGCGTTGTTGCCTCACAGCAAAAGATTCCCTGGTTTAAGTTTCATCTGTGGTGCCTTCTGCGTGGGGACTTCATGTCATCTCTGTGTTTGCGTGGATTTGTTCCACAAGCTGCTGATGTCCTTCAAGGATGCATCTGCAGTCATTACAAATGGGTTGTCCTGTCATCAGGCAGCCCTTCGGTCAGCCGGATTCCAAAGTCTGGGTCCGGCTTCGGCTGGTGTCGCACTTCACCCGACGTCATTGCGGCAGTTTTTGGGTATAAAGGCATCAGCCGACGCCATTTTCCTCAGTCTTTCTTGCCGCGTGGCGCCCGAAGCAGAAGCTGTTCGCAAGTGCCGGTCGGTCAGATCCAGAGATTACGTCTACCGAATACTACTTCGAAGACTTCTATAAAGCTAAGTACCCCGTTGGGGACTCTTTCTTGCCTCAGCCGATGTCAGAGAAAGTTAATAACTGTTTATCTTGTGGGAAACAAATACCTCATAAAGATTTCCACTCCTATTGTATACATTGTCTAGGCCCAGACCACGACGTAGCAGCTTGTCTAGCCTGTGCTTCTTTTAACCGGCGGACGCTGAGACGTCGCTCGGACTTTGCTGAACAGATTTTCGGCTCCGATTTTGCCTACATTATGCCGTCGGATCCTCCGACTATGTAAATAACTAAGAAACGCAAAGAAAAGGACCGACACTCGCGGTCCGCGGTTTCGGCTGAAACCACGGCCAAGCAATCCGCGAGTGTCTCGGTTTCGGCCGAAACCGAGCAAGCGGTTCTTTCTTCAGCCGACAACTTGCCTTCTACTGAGGCCTCTTCCATTCTGGTAGAAACGGCTTCTGAAATCCAGCCTTCTGTTGCGATTTCACAGGATTTATCAGACACCATTCCACTAGATATTTCTTCTCCTGCACATGGAGCTGCTAGGCCTCCTCCAGCTATGTCTATTAAGGCCTTTGCCAGGGCTAAAGCAGCCAAGACTTCCAAGCCAGTGCCTGCCAAGCCCCCCTCTCACAGGCCCAGCACCAGCTCCCATATGCTTTCTCATCACTTTAATCCGAGGATCCCAGCCTCATCCAGACAGGGCCTCTCTCCCTCCTCCAGAAAAGAGGCCTAGAGCAGAGCCCCCTGAGCCAGTAGCCACAGATGATTCTTCTGATGATTCAGAACATTCTGATCCTCCTGAGGCTTCTTATTCTCCTTACGAAGATTCCGATGCTGAGGAGTCCATCCCTTCAGCCTCTCCTCCTGAGGAATTTTCCTTTGGGGAAACCTTGCATGCTATGAGGGAACAATTCCAGTGGCAGGGCCAGGATTTCTCAGACTCAAGAAAAAGGCTTAGGACCTTTCTACACTTACCACAGCATAGGCCTTTAGCTATTCCTCCAGTCCTATCTGTTGTTGATGATGCATTTAATGATGCTTGCACTTCTCCTGATACTTTGCCTCCGGCTCCTGCTAAACCAGATAGGTACTACAGGGTCCCGGACACTCATCACCACTTATATAAGGCCCTTTTGCAGATCCAGAGACTATCTCCCAGGGCCCTAAAGCTGTAGCAGCTACTTCTTCTAAAACCCTCCCCTCTGAAAGGGATTCCAGGTCCTTAGAGAGATGGGGTAAAAAAGTTTACACCTCTGCTACTTTGTCAGCTAGTGCTTTGAATTGCCAATTCCATATGATTCAATATCAAGAGTTTATGCTTGACCAGTTGAGTAAAAAGCTGTCCTCTGAAGAATCTTTAGATAAAAAGTATGTTCAAGAAATGTTACATAACATTCAGCAGGTTAGTAACCATTCTTTAAAATGTGGCTATGATGCACTGGAGGCTTCCTTTAGATCAGCCATGACGGGCACAGTTATCAGGAGGCATGCATGGTTGAAAGAACAGGCATTACCAGACCATATCAAATCTAAGCTTTTGGATGCACCTATGGACAAGGTCAATTTATTTGGTGCCCCCGCACAACAGGTTCTCAAAAAGATGGAAGAGAAAGCAAAATCTGTGCAAACCGTAAAAGATTTCTTACAAGTTCAACCTCCAAGGTTTAGCAGGAATTGGCCCTCCAAGAATTGGTCCTTTCCGGAGTCCTCTAAGGCACAAAGAGGCAGGAATAGGCGCTCTAGAGGCAGAAACCAAACCAGAGGTGCCTACAGGGGTCGCCAGTGGCAGGGTAACAACCAACGAGGCACGGACACAGCCACCACCACTACAACAACTCAATCACAGTGACTTGGCGGTGACACCGCCTACCAGGGAACAACTAGAAGCACCCTTAGGCGGAAAGCTAACCTTATTTTCAAGAAACTGGCACTGCATTACAAGAGAAAAATGGATTTTGCAAACTATAGACCTGGGTTACAGGTTCCACTTCCATACTCTACCAGGAAAGAGAGGAATGCCAAACCTACCACCTACTCAAAGGGCAGAAGCTCTAAAACAAATATCTCAATTATTAAGAATGAGAGCTGTGGAAAAGGTACCATCCATGGAGCAAGGGAAGGGATTTTACTCCAGGCTCTTCCTGGTACCAAGAAAAGAAAACAAATGGAGGCCTATTCTAGATCTGTCCGCTCTAAACACATTCCTCATTGTTCCAAAATTCAAAATGCTGACTCTACAGCAGCTTCTTCCCATGCTGGGCAAGGAGTCTTGACTGGTAACTCTAGATCTCAAGGAGGCATACCTGCACGTCCCCATAAGACCAATTTGCAGAAGATACCTCAGATTTCTTGCAGGATCAGAGCACTATCAATTCTCAGCATTGCCCTTTGGCTTATCTACTGCGCCCAGAGTGTTCACGAAATGCCTGGCATCAGTAATCGCTCATTGCAGACTTCAGGGGATTCAAATCTATCCCTGCCTGGACGACTGCCTGATACAAGCGGACAACAAAAACAAATTAACAGAAGACTTACAAAGAGTCATCTACCTGCTTCAAGCCCTGGGATACACAGTCAATTCAAAAAAGTCAAGGCTGATTCCATCCCAAATAATAACTTTTCTGTGTGCAGAACTGGACACATCCAAACAAATGGCATTTCTAACTGCAGAAAAGAAAGAACAACTTCCTCTCTACTTTTTGGCATTAACAAAGCAGAGCCATCTAACTGCAAGAAAAGTGTTACAAGCTCTAGGCTTCATGGCATCCTGCATAATCCTGGTCCCTCATGCCAGGCTTCATATGAGAAAGCTACAGTGGTACCTAAAGAATTTGTGGTCTCAGCACAAGCACAGCCTAGAAACCAAAATTCCAATGATTCCATGCCTGAAACAAGAGTTCTCATGGTGGGCACAGGCCTGTCAATCAAACACAGGACTGCCCTTCAGCAAAAGTCATCCAAGACAAACTATCACGACAGATGCCTCAGACCTCGGTTGGGGGGCACACATGATGGACAAGTGCATTCAAGGCCTATGGACTCAAGACCAACTGCATCTGCACATAAATCTAAAAGAAATGATGGCAGTAAAATTGGCAATCCAGGCATTCAGACCTCTTCTCCACGAAGGCCAGCTGTTGATAAGGACAGACAACACCACAGTTATGTGGTACATCAACAAACAGGGAGGCACACACTATGGGATGTGGCTCTGGGTTACAACCTTCAGTTACAGGCTATTTATGTTCCAGGGAAGGAAAACATTCTAGCAGACATATTAAGCAGAACTATGACAGATGCCCACGAATGGATGTTGCATCCGGACATCTTCAAAGCCATCACAAGAAAATGGGGATTGCCACAAATAGACTTGTTTGCATCCCCATGCAATCACCAGTTGAAGAAATTCTGCACAAGGACTTACCACCCTCTTGCTTGGAAGGTGGACTCCCTATCCTTCAGTTGGAAAAACCTGACAGCATATGCATTCCCACCACTTCCTTTGATGCACAAGGTGCTTCTCAAGATCAAAGAGGAACGTCCGAGGATCATTCTGATAGCCCCAGACTGGCCAAGACAACATTGGTACCCACTACTGAGGAGCATGTCCAGGGAACAAATATGGAAACTACCACTGATCCCATTACTGCTGACACAGAACAACTACAACATTCTGCATCCAAGCCTAAAAACTCTGCAGCTAACTGCCTGGAACATTACATGACAGAAATTAACCCAAATTTATCCCAAAGGGTTAAGGACATAATTCTGGAGGCTCGTAGACCTTCAACAAGAAAGAATTATGCAGCAAAATGGAAAAGATATCTCATCTGGAGCGCTGCAAAAGGGCAAGATGTGACACTGGTGAACATAGCCAACATCCTGGAGTACTTGGCTGAGCTCTACCACACAGGACTGTCCTATTCCTCCATCAAGATACATGCATCAGCTATTTCGGCACAATACAGCTTGGATCCTCCTGTCTTCTCGCATCCTCTGCTCAGACAGTTTCTGAGGGGAATTAAAAATGTAAAACCTCCCAGGAAACCTCCATTGCCAGCATGGGACTTGAACTTTGTGCTAGAAAAACTGACTCTGCCTCCTTTCGAGCCAGCAGCTACAGCAGACTTACAATACCTATCCTGGAAGACTGCCTTCCTGCTGGCAATAACTTCAGCAAGAAGGGTCTCTGAACTACAAGCATTAATGGCAGTACAACCCTTCCTGATCTTCCATCAAGATAGAGTGTCCATGAGAACAAATCCTACATTTATGCCTAAGGTGGTATCCAGAGTCTCTTTAAATCAGGCTATCCACCTTCCTACTTTCTACCCCAATCCACAGAACAGGGGAGAAAAGCTCTTACATACCTTGGATGTACACAGGCAATTACGCTACTACCTGGACAGGACAAAAACCAATAGAAAAACTGACCAGCTTCTGGTAGCTTATGGAACAGGAAAAGAAGGAAAACCAATTTCTAAACAGACAATCTCCAAATGGATAGGAAATTGCATTAGACTTTGTTACTCCTACCATGGAAAGAAAACTCCAGAGAACATCAGGCCTCACTCCACAAGGGCCACAGCCACTACCACAGCTTTCTTACGAGGAGTGGCTACCAAGGACATTATAGAGGCTGCTACTTGGACCTCCGTGCATACATTTGCCAAGCATTATAACTTACCTCTATATTCTAGATCCCGTGCTGGCTTTGCCACTGCTGTTTTGCAAGGGATCCTGACTACACCATAATCTATTCTCATTTCCTCCTCCCCTAGTTTAGCTATGGTATTCTACCCATTTGTAATGACTGCAGATGCATCCTTGAAGGACATAGTACAGTTTTGTACCTACCATAAATGTAGATGTCCGAGAGGAATGCATCTGCAGTCGGGATTACCCACCCTCCTTCCCCTCTGAGGTACTCCTAGGGTACTTACCAATCTTCAGCTAGCTTGGGGGGGATCTATTATGGTGTATTTGTTTGTATATATGTCCATACATGTTTATTTTGTGTGTTTGCTCTCTACTATTTGGAAACTTTGGCATCTATCCAAATTTAGCCTACCAAGAGGGCACCTGGCATCTGGGGCAAGAAACACTGAGGAAAATGGCGTCAGCTGATGCCTTTATACCCGAAAACTGCCGCAATGACGTCGGGTGAAGTGCGACACCAGCCGAAGCCGGACCCAGACTTTGGAATCCGGCCGACCGAAGGGCTGCCTGACGACAGGACAACCCATTTGTAATGACTGCAGATGCATTCCTCTCGGACATCTACATTTATGGTAGGTACAAAACTGTACTTTTCCTTCGACAATCCAAAGACATGCATGTGTGTGCTTGGTACAGAAGAGTAGTAACAGCAGGGCTAGCCACCCAGTAGTGAGAACATTGGCTGTAGATGATGATCACTGCTGACGTGGTATCCTAACCCCATGTGCAAAACAGCATTGTAGATGGAAGGGTGGATGGATGGATGGATGGATGGATGGATGGATAGTACATGCTTGTTTAATGTAAGCTTTCTTAGCTCCTTTCTGTAAAAGTGTGAAGGTCTCAAAAGCATGGTGTTAAATTAAACTAGAGTATGTTGATATCTGTTAAACTATTGCAATGAAACACTGATAAGAATCTTTGTTTCTACAAAAATGAATGCTTTATAAGATTGAAAGATATCTTGATTGTGTGTGTGTCTGTGTGTCTATATATATATATATATATATATATATATATATATATATATATATATATATATATATATATAAATTGCGTGTGTGTGTCTGTGTGGTAACGCTATAACTCATCAAACACTTGTAACATTGAATGTCAATAATGCCAGCAGAAGAGCAATCAAATGGTCACATGATCCCAGAATGACAACATCACTTCATGGGGGGTCATACTACAGCGGTGAGTATGAATTTGCCTTTTTCCCACTATTGTGTGATCTTGGACTTCATATATATATAATTAGCAAGGGAACTCCTCACATGGAGGGAGTGTAGTAGGGCATTGCTTCCCACATAAAAACATTTTTCATTTTTTTCATTCTCTATGTGGTCATGGTTTTAGTGTTTTATTGTAAATAAACTCATAGGTAGATAGATAGATAGATAGATAGATAGATAGATAGATAGATAGATAGATAGATAGATAGATAGATAGATAGATATAGATATTTATGTCTCATAAGTTGCTTTTAAATACTAGGGTATGTTGCCCCCTTAACAAGTAATTTTTTATCTGATATTCATTTTTATGTTAGTCAACTAAAGCACCCAATGACAACTTATATTAAATATCTGCACTGTGCTTTTTGTAACATAAACAGAAATAAACAGACAGAATTACCATTTAAAGCAATTTTCTGTAAAACATTTTATCTGCCTGTCCACCTGTCCCTGCTCCGAAGCCTTAACTTTAAGACCTTATTCCACTCTTATCTCTCCTCTCTCTGGGAATGCTCCTGTACACATCCTTCCTGAATCCTGACACCTCTCTTTATCCTATCCTATTCAAAACACAGCCATTGGATAAATAATTATTTTGTCTCCATTTATGATGTACTAATTGAACATTAATTTGTTATTCTTATAAATATCTTAAAAAATGCTGTACTTAGTTATTACTTTTGGGTGTTTTTATAATATTTTTTTCTGTCTGGTGCTTTTCTCCTCCGGCCTCCACTGAAAATGGGCTACTTTGGCCCAATGGACGTTCCCGGTTAACAAACTGCAATAAATAAAATAACTAACTAAATAAATAAAAGCCTTTTCTGTGACACTGCCAATGTAGCTGAATTTAGTGGTAGGGCTTTGGTTTCGATACCAAAAGCAAACTGTTTGTTTCCTTTTGTGATAATTTTTTTCAATCATATGGATATTTCAATATATTGATTTTTGGAATGTCTGCATTGATTTTATGTGCTTTAATGCTTGTGTATTTCAGTGAGTCAACATTTACTCCATAAATCATACTAGTCGAGCAAAAGGGAACAATATTTTTTATTGTATCCCATAATATCCTATCTCTGTATTTGTGGCAGTAACGATGCATGCATGACACAGATTCCCATCTCATGACTACAGTATAATGGCGAATATACATATTGTACTGCGGAGACCATCAGCTTTGAGGAATCACAGTGGTTACAGGGTGTACTGTGGAGGCAGTCAGCATTGGGGAATCACAGTGGTTACATGGTGTACTGCGGAGACAGTCAGATTTGGGGAATCATAGTGGTTACATGGTGTACTGTGGAGGCAGTCATTGCTGGGAAATCACAGTGGTTACATGGTGTACTGCAGAGACAGTCAGATTTGGGGAATCACAGTGGTTACCAGGCAGGTTTAGCAGTTGTTGCATTATGCCAGGAATATGTAATGAGATTAATTTAAATAGCATGTTACTGCATTTCATTAACTGTACTTGGCGTAGAGTGAACTCCATAAAGTAACGGCACTGGCATAGCAGTGGGAAGTTTGTGGTGTGCTGCGCCATTGGTAAGATATCAGAATAGGTTTGAGTTTTGAATTATATCAGGGTTGCACTGCATATAGAGTTTAAATTTAAGCTCAGGGTAAGACTACAGGATGGTGGAAGCCTTTTGCTACTCTACTCCAGTTGTTTCAGAAAATGGTCTTAAGATGCAGAAGGGAGATCTGTTGAATATCTATAAGATTATCAATGGCTCCCTAAGTCTAGCATTGTAGGGACACAGTTTAAATACTTACTCAGTAAGGACAAGAAACTGTAGAAGGGCTCTGGTTAGGACTGCAAAAGGAAACTATTTCTTTTTGTGATAATTTTTTCTACTTTGTAGATGTTTTGATATGTTGATTTTTGAAATGCCTGTGTTTAAATTAAAACAAATCAATACCTCAATCATCTTATCTAACTTTCTTCAGTGTCAAGTTGATAAGGCATAGAATACTAAACTCTTGCCTCTATATACAGCTAGATCACTTCTGGAGTTTAAAATAATTCTTGGCACTCTAGTTGTCAACATACTTAGTCCTAAATCTGTTGGAATAAGTTCTGTGGTACCCTTAAGCTGAAGCTTCAAACTTGGTAAATGACTATTTTTTACAAACATTGACTGTAAAGAACATTTATAATATGGCAATTCATATTACACGTGAACAAAACTTGCAGAGGAAAAAAAAATGACACAAAGGGTCTGTTTGCAAACAATGCAAGTTTTATTTTATCTCCCAGTCATTCCCAGCTCTTACTTAGTTTTGTGATCTATAGTTTATGCAGTAACATTTATATAATACTGCAAACTAGCAGCAGTGGAATCTTTGTACATTGTGCACTTTGTGTGTTAGTGTGTGTGTGTGTGTTTGTGTGTGTGTGTGTGTGTGTGTGTGTGTGTGTGTGTGTGTGTGTGTGTGTGTGTGTGTGTGTGTGTGTGTGTGTGTGTGTGTGTGTGTGTGTGTGTGTGTGTGTGTGTGAGTGCATGCGTGTGTGTGTGTGTGTGTGTGTGTGTGTGTGTGTGTGTGTGTGTGTGTGTGTGTGTGTGTGTGTGTGTGTGTGTGTGTGTGTGTGTGTGTGTGTGTGTGTGTGTGTGTGTGTGTGTGTGTGTGTGTGTGTGTGTGTGTGTGTGCATGTATATATATACGTGAGTGTGTGTGGTTTGTAATCTCACAGTAACAGAGCTAAAGTTAATGATTTCAACTGAGACTTTTCGTACCCTCTAAAGCTGTTCTAGATCCCATAGAGCATCGTCATCCTGGTCAGAGATAAAACCCAGCCATCTCACAAGATACAGTGCCACTATCTGTAGCTTTAGTGACTTTCTCAAAGGAAGTTACTAAATTAATTAGACATATGCTTCCTTTGTCAAAACTATATTTTTGTGGTCTAGAGCAATTTAATTTGTAATACAGCAGCTTATGATATCTGATATAATAAGTTCCATGGCTTTGGAAATTAGTCTTGTTAGGCTGAGGGTTTTGTATGTAGTGGCATAATAGTCATTTTCCATACTCCGGAACATACCCTGTGGCTATGCTCAAATGGACATGTTTAACACTACTGGGTCAGCAACAAGTAGCTATAGAGATGGCATTTTTAGCTTTAGAGAATACAGTTAGGATATGTTACTGGTCAACAAAAAACTTAAGTGACTTCTTCTGGTCTGAAGCTGGCACTAATTGTATCTGCAAGTATATGGATAATATCATCATTCATCATGAATTAATTCAGATCATTTCTTTCCATCCATCCAAATCGAAGCACAACCCCTTTGTCAGTTTTTTGCACACATGGGGTTGGGGTGTCACTTCAATAGTGACAATCATCTAGAGCCAAGGTTTACACTGCCGGATGGATAACCCTGCCACTGTAATTCATCCACACCACATACTCACTCCTATGGCCAATGTACAGTGTCCAAGCCACCTACTACATGTCTTTGGAAAGTGGGAATAAACTGCAGCACCAGGAGGAAATCCAAGCAAATACAGGGAGACATGCAGACTCCACACAGAAAGCATCCCAGCCAAGACTTGAACCAGGGAACCTCTTGCTGTGAGGTGACAATACTATCAGCTGCATCACTGTGCCACCATGCGTCAGAGCATTTCTTTGTTATTCCTTAATTATCTGATGCAGTTAAATAAAGATTTATGATCATGGGTTCATAGGTGGTTATTAAGTTGTCAGTCCAATAGACATTTTAAGCTTAAGTAAGAATACTATCAAAATACTGCTGATGTGCCACTACCCCAGTGAATTTTATGAGCTATGATATAGGCTTGTACACATCAATACATCATAGCTTATACTGACTGGGAGAAGGGAAGATGATGGTCCAGGAGCTTTTGGAGAATGGTCCTAGCAAAGCCTGCTCTAGACCTGGAATCTAGAGCAAAGAAATATAGTTTGTAGCACTTTGTAAATATATGCATGGAGGATTAAGTTGCTGCTTCTAGAATACTTCTAGAATCGATCCCTTTCCAAAAGGCATGTGAAGAAGCCAAGACCCTAGTAGAGTGTGGCTCTTTCTTGCCTTATTGTGCTGGATATTGCTAACAGAAATAGTATATGATATTTGTTTGCAGACAGTCTGCCTTGACACAGGTTGTCCCATTTTCTTACTTTCATGATAAATTAATGACTGATCATAGTTTCTGAAGGTTTTAGCTCTGTCAGGATAATATCTGAGTTGTCTGTGGACATCTGGAGTATGAAGAATCCTTTTTCCCATGATTTCACACTCTAGAAAGAAGATGGGGAGATTGATAGCTGGGCTCTATGAAAACTTATATGCCACTTTAGGCTATATTCTAATTAGTCTCTAGTCTCTGGACCAGTATTTCTGCCCATCTAAAGACAATAAACAATCTAGCTATCTATCTGTCTGTCTGTCTGTCTTTCTGTCTATCTATCTATCTATCTATCTATCTATCTATCTATCTATCTATCTATCGATCTGTCTATCTATCTATCTATCTATCTATCTATCTATCTATCTATCTATCTATCTATCTATGTTTTGAAGCAAGCTAACTAGCTAAATAAACACGCTAATTTCCAAACACATTTAAACAATATTGTAAAGAACATTTGATTATACTCATGCTCAGCACCAGGCTATCTGACTCAAAATCCTTTGAGCCTTACAACACTGCCATTAGCATTCTGTCAAGGATCTCTTCCTATTGCCCCCTCTTTCGCCTCCTATCTTCTCTACCTCTACAATGTATATACTCCACCTTGAATTCTTGTCTGTTATACTTCTAAGAATTTGCCATGAGTGCTATGTAGTATACAGTGTGTATATCTGCCCATTTCTGTGTTTTGTAATATTTCCAAACACATTTGTTAGTTGTCTACTCCTATGCTTGTTATATTTCCTACAAATCTGCAACCATTATTGCTAATTTTGTTATAATGTGCATCCCTGTCTTTAACTAGTGTTGTTCTTTTTCTGTTGTGCATGCCTTTGTCTGTACATTGTATTATGTAATTCTTATGAGGCTTTTCACCCAGGGTCTTTCTAGTCAACAAATATAAAATAAAAAAATAAATGAAATCTGCCAGAATAAATACCATTAATAGAATAACAGTAAATGGACTCTGAAAGCACACAAATGGAAGTGGAGTAAATACAAAATACACTATTGCTGTCTTTGGGACTGGTAGCACGATCACATCAAGTTAAATGTGGTCAGTCCAGTAGCAGTATGTAGCAAAGATATGCAACAAAAAACATGCCAATAAAATAGAGCAGTGGGTCTTGCTATACAGTGCAGTTTAAAAGCTACACTTAAAAGTTACAGTTATCACGTTACACTCAGCTAGCAAATCATATACATGAAAACTAGAACAAAGCAGAAAGCCCAAAGCATCAGCAAATTTTCTAATCTTGCCAGAAAACAGCAATTACGTATTTTTAATGAACAAAACTTTGGCACAATAAACAATATTATCAGATTAGCAGTAAATTCACTTTAAAACATAAAAACTGAATAGATGCATAACAGTTCTATGATGTCTTTGGGACTACTGGTGAGGTGAAATCTAGTTGAACTGATCAGTCCAGAAGAAGTGCATAGAAAATAAATGCAGCACAAAGAAGCCCATCCAAACAGGTTGTTTTATGCAGCAGAGCTTAAAATGTACATAAGATACAGACGGTCAGAAAATCAGCTGTGAATTAAGTCCAGAGCAACCAGAACACCCATTGCAGCAGCAGATGTCTTGTCCTCACCAGAAAGAAGCAAAATGTCTTAAATGAGCTAAACTCTGGTTCAATAAACTGTATTACCAGATTATCAAGAAATACACTTTAACATGTAGATATTACTTTTCTGATATATTTGAAATGGTGGCAAGATCAACTCTGGCTGGAGTACCTCAGTCCAGCAGCAGTTCAGAGCAAGAGAATGCAGCGCAAAGCAGGGCAGCAGAATAGAGCAGCAGGTCTGTAAGTGCAAAAGCAACTATCTGAGATGGATAGCTATCTACATCTATGAAATGAGGTACAAATACAAAACCACAGGATGACGTTATAACAGCTACTGGTTGGGAATGCTTCTCTTTGTTTTGTTACAAAAAATACAAAAAGATAGAAGTGCTTTGCCTACTGTGGGAGTCAGATAAACATTTGACAGGTGACTATTGGACATACATATCTATATATCTATATCTATCTATATATCTGTATATGGGTCCACTTTGTAATTTCGAAATACTGAAATCTTGAATTTCAGTATTTCGAACTTACAAAGCCGAATACTCACATTTCCGAAACCGGCAGACGCACGAAATTCAAAATACCGAAGTACAGATATTTCAAATTTCTGCTTCTGGTGGTATGGAATGTGGATGTTTGGGTTTAATTTTGGTATGCTTGTGTGTGTAAGTATGTTGGTTAGGGGTTTAGTGTGTGTTTGCTGGACTGTAAGATGTGTGTGTGCGTGAGTTTCATTCGTGTTACTGTTTGTGTGATTTTGCAGTTAGAACATATAAGTAGGGGTGTGTGTGGGGTGCAGCCCCCACATGGGGATGTAGGGGGGCTTGCCCCCCCCTGCTTATATGAAGTTTACATTAGTTTGTTTGATTGTGGGGGGGGGTTGTGTATGTTTATGTGTGTACTGTATGTGTAGAGTGAGTACGGGATTTTGAATTTCGTGGTTGTGTGTTTTCGAGTTTGTGAGTTGTGGTTGGGTTTTTGGCTTTGTGATTTCGGAATACTGAAATTCGAGATTTCAGTATTTCGAAATTACAAAGTGGCCCCATATATATATATATATATATATATATATATATATATATATATATATATATATTTATATATGGCTCATGTTTATTTGGATGTCATACTGCAGTAATGTATGCAACTTGTGGAAGCAACTGCAGAAGAGAATGTAAAGCATGAAGAATGAATGATAGGTTAACTTTTCTATCAATGTTGAAGGTAATTTTGTTGAAGGGAATATTATGTGAACATTATGGGAATATTATATTCATGTATTATGTGTGTCAATTATTACTGTAGTCAGGTACACAAATTCTTCACATTTTAATACCTCTGAATTCACAGAAATACAAGCTATTGTTTTGTCAAATACTTTCTTAAAAAATGGAAGGTTTAACACCATCACTCTGCTTATGAATGACCAGTAAACAGTGTAAAAGTTAATGGCAAAGAGTGAGTCTGTTTATGTACATTCCTGTTTCCAAAATGGGTAGTATATATTAGTAATGACTACTAAAGAGGATTTAACAAAGAATAGTTATAATGGATGCATGACAGTATATAATATTACTTTCACATTATTAAAGTTTAATTGTTACACAAGAGATGGAAAAACGTATAGGAAGATGTTTAACTTTTAGAACATGGAGCTCAAGCTACTATTATTGGACAGTGTCTTGTATAAGGAGGTTACCAGCCTACTAATATAATGGAATTAAAATGTAATTTAAGTATAGTACTTGTAGTAATTGGTAACACAGATGTGTTTTAATTTAATATTGAGGAGGAAAAGGCAAAGATAAGTTTTGAGAAAGTACATTATATAACAGAAACCATTTTTTTAGAACTGCAAACTGTCTTTTTGAAATAAAACTCCTCAGTGGAAAACCAGGTCTATGTTAAATGTTCGAACATCCAAAATGTTGAACATTACATGGTCGAGACCAAATGTTCGTACATAAAAAAAAAAAAAGAAAACACAAACCCCCCCCCATTTTAACAGTGCTGCGCCCCCACGCCCCCTACATAAATATACCATCTCTAAGACCGCACTTCAGTGCAGAAAAGGGAAATTCTCCCTATCTGCACCGTTTGGTGCCATTGAAAGTTTATCTTCAAGCACTCAGAATTTCGAATGTTTGGTCTCGACCATGTAACGTTCAAAATGTTGAGCATTCGAAGATTTGACAGGTACCCTGGAAGACCCATGGATCACTTGTAGGTAAGCGATAAAGAGTACATTTGTTTTACTCTTCTCCTTTTATGGAACCCAAGTTATGGCTGAAATATAAATACATACATACATTTAACTTTTCATTTAGTTAAATTTTATTAATATAACTTTATGTTGTATCCATATACAGTCGAAAATCAAAAAGATTAAACCAATCTATCAGAAGTCCAGCATTACTTATAATCTCAAGATAATGAATAAGTGGATTAGAAAAAAACAAGGAAAAGCAATAATGCAAGCAAACAACAGAAAAGAAAAGAAAAACATCTTACAAGAATCAAAGAAAAAAAAAAGAAACACAATCTGGATCCCATTGTTCCCTTAGCATTAATATAGTTAATGTACCTCAAAAATCAGTACTCCAGTGCTAATTCAGGAAATGGAACAGATTTCCAGTGGTCCAATATATACCGTTAGTAACCACATCAGCCAAACTAATCTTTATCTGATGGTGTTTTGAAAATTCATCTAACATATCTAATAAATAATATTCAGTTTTTAATAACGCTCTTAACTTTAATTGATAGTTCAGCCCATTTCCGTGTAGTTTTCCAGCATTGCACACAATCACCAACAATGCTTTAAATTAGCATCCAAAAATTTATAATGCCAAAAATATGAATTCTCTAACCTGTTCATAAGAAACAACTTATTAGATGTGTAGCAAATACCATAAACTATCTTATGATCTATTGAAGCATTTGTAATAGAGATAAGACATTTAATTATCTTTTTCATGTATGTTTCCAAAACTTCTCGTGAAAATATATTGAAGTGGCATGTTCACATTTTAGTTTACCCAGGTAGTTATTATTTATCATAATAACTGTGTATACTAGGGGAACTCTGTTTCTTTTTATGCAGTAAACCATTCTTGGTAGAGTTGTCATAAACAAAGCAGATCTTTTTATACAAACCACTTAGTATCACAGGCATGTCTCTTGTACTATTGCTATACTTGATCCAAGTTGTTGAGCCTATGTTGTCAACAAAGAAGCCTATGCTTGAATAAAAATCAATTATGTTTTTAGTACAAACCACAGAAAATTAAATGTCTGTCGTGGCAGGTAATATATACCCTGTAAGGTTCAAAATACAATACAAAGAATCTAGCTTCTGGATTACTACATAACATCCGTAGTAACCATCTCTCAAACTTACTATTAATAATACCATACACACAATTATCAGAAATAAGTACAACTAATTAAATTAATAAATGCTTTCGTTACCCCGTATGAAAGAACATCAGACACAGGCAAACAATCTTGTTCCCTTGAAGCACAAGTTACACTCCAGGGTATATGGGGGAGGGTCCTCCTAGCCATAGGAACTTAGAAAAAAATTCTTTATTTTGTTGTAGTGTGATAACTAGGGAGGAAACAATAAGTTCTGAAAAGAAAAGGGAATAACTGGAAGTATTACCACCTTGATAATGTTAATTCTGCCTAACACAGATATAGTACTCATGTTAACAGAATAGTTACTATTTTGGCATACAGATTATTCTGCATCTTATTAATCATTATTTCCTAGACTTTTGAATAGCTGTCACAAAGAAAAGTAAATGTTTATATGCTAAGCACTAAGTCAACTTTTTTTAGATATTTTGAAGATATATTATTATGTAACATTAATCTTGCTGAGTTTTCATAATTTATTTTATATCCCACAATGTCTTTGGATATTATATATTGGCTAAGAAATCTTTAAAAATAATCACTGTATCATCTGCATATGCTACATAAGTAAGCACCTTCTCATTAACATTAAATCTAGTTATTGTACCACAGATTTTTAAATAGTAAAAGTTTGATGGCCAGTACAAACAATGTAGTCAAAAAGGAATATCCCTGCCTCACTCTTGACATTATTTCAAATGATTAAGAATATTGATTATTTATATTCACAAAGGCAAAAGTCTTATTATATTTGTTTTTAATTATTGTAATGATAATATCAGTTAAATGGTAACATTTCAGCAATTGCCAAATACATGTTCTATTTAGATAATCAAATGATTTGAAGGAATTTAATTTTATCAGATCAACATTATTTGTCTTATACATATTGTCACAAATAATTATTGCCTGATGAAGCTAGTTTGCCTATTGCATGGATCTTTCAGAGCAAAATCCAACTGTAATATATCTAAAATAGCATTAAGCTGAAGAGTAATTTTCTTATTTATTGTTGCAGATATAATGTGGTAATCAATATTTAAAATAGACATAGGTCAATACTGCTCAGGCAGAGGACAATCCTTGGTAACTTTTTATATTAATATGATCACTGCTTCTTCCATAGTTATTGGAATAACCAGTCAGGAATAGTCAGAGATCTAAATAACTGAAACAAATAAGAAGCTAATATACCTCTGAAGGCCAAATAAAACTCAGCAGTATAAACATCTCTACCTGGTCTTTTACCTTTTTTAATGATGATATACTATATACTAATTTCAAAGTCTTGAAAGGATTTAAATTCAGTCTGTGAAACCCAGTCATATGTTGTTTACTCATTACTATGCCATAGGAGATGGCATAGCTTTATAAAATATGATACCTTCTTGAGTACTTGTCTCAGTTCCATCTGGATTTTTAAGGTTCTTGATGCAAGTTTAATAAAAACAGTTCTTGCAATATAGGTTCATATGTATATACTAGGCTAATGACCACCAAGGACTTTATAAACCTAGTCATGCAATCCAACCCAATTGTGTCCGTATGTATCATGGGTGTTTATTAGGAGGGGATATTTTATTTAGGAAGTTTGTAGAGGGTATGTCAGAGGGTATGTTAGCTTTGGGCATTACTGTCTGCCTCTGTGTATCAGAGACATAGGGACCAGAAGCAAGATGAATTGCCAATTTCCCATCCATTGGTCAATATTATGCTTAAGTAGGGTTAGGGATGGATTCTGCACCATATACATGGGAATCCTGTTCCAGAGCACGGAGATCCTCTGAGACACATATCTGTCTCACCAACATGTATTTTTTATGTCACAAGCAACATTTAAATCCTTGGATCTAGTGTTTCTGATGCTGTTCATTTTTTGGATGCACAAAAGGTGCAGCAGAGCTGGATCTGAGGATGCCTTGTATGCCAGGAATAGATCACCTCTCAGTAACCTGTAGGAGACAGAGTAAAGAGACAGGGCTTTAAAGCAGTCTGCATATGACAGAGTGTTTATACCCTGGATTCCTCATGTAAGGAACCTTTGTGGGCATTCCAGCTGTTGCATATGTCTGGTCAGGTACATGCCAAAGGGAGAATTAAACTCAATGATGGGTCTGATAAGGGACAGATAAAGTGGTACTATGACTTCCTTGGACCTGGGAGCCATGCCCTTACTTATACATTGGGTGACATACAATGATTTTCTTACTATCTTGGCCACATTTTGGTTCAAAGACATATTACTGTCAACATATGTTCCCAGATCCCTGACTACCAGTTCAAATCTTTGGGATGGCTTATTAAAGGAGTAATTAGCCTAGGTGACAGCTTTCCCAAAAAGCACTATAGTGAATTTTAGTCCGTGACTTTGGCACAAGTCATTTGTCTGTGTTAGACACTCTGGTAAGATGTTTGTATCATGGGGGGATCTGTGATAGCTCCCAATTTGCAGTCATCTGTGAACTTGGTCATCCAAAGGCCCTTGACATTAGTCTTTACGTCCAAGAAGTAGATGCCAAATGGAAGCAGTCCCAGTAAGGATCCATGAGGTAGCCCACTGGTTAGTGGTCTCTTAGTGGAAGTGGTATCACCAGTCCTGACTTACTGGGTCCTGTCTGTGAGACAACTACCAATCCAACAAGTTATGCAGGGGTTTATGCCCAGTTCGATGAGTTTGTCAACTAAAAGAGGTGGTAGCAGATAATAAATTACTCTGCCAATAGCCTTTAATTTTATCACTAACATATGTACAAAACTCAGGAGATTTGAATCATTGTGTTTATATTCTTCTTTTATAAATAAACTTCTTCCTGAAAACAGTACTTCCATACAAAGAACTGAATTATCGGAAATTGGACAAATCGTACAGTGACTGAACTTACAAATAGAAATTATGTCAGATGATACTATAAAAAAAAAATCAGTCCTAGAACTTTGTTTTGCACTGTGAAAAAATGTGAGCATAATGATTTGTATCTGGATTTTTCTCACGCCAGCCATCCAACAAATTCTCCTGGGCTAAAAAAGATTTCAACTGTTTACTCTTAGATGTCTGTTGAGTTTTTCCTGGGGGGAATAGGAGTGATCCAAGGCAAGATTCAAGTTAACATTCCAGTCTCCTCCTAATATAATTGTGGAATTACTGAATCAATATAGAACATCATGTATACTAAGAAACATTGATATTCTACAAATGGACTATAAGTTGAGCCAATAATAATTACTTGCCTTTCCATTTGTAAATAGATAGCTAGTACCTTTCCTTTCAAGCCATGACCAATGGTGTTGACTGTGGCATTAAAAGATTTCATAATTATTATTATTATTACATCTGCTGTGGTTGTAGTATCAAAACTGTTATACACGTTTTAATTTGTTTAAATATCTTGCAATTAAGAGAACATTCTGTATCAAAAATATGAGCTTCATGTAATAAAAAAAATTCTTTTTGCATTTCAGTAAAATTTAATATCATTCTTAATTTAGAAAAGCTATATGCTCCATTAACATTAATTGGCGCTATTTTGACTTGCATTTAATAAAGAAAAAGGAAAATTCAATAGGTTACATGCTGTGCTCATCAAGGAAACATAAATTCCAATTAAGAGTAAGAAGAAAAATGAGTAACCACACCAGTGCTTGAAGCAATGAATTAAGTAGGTGAAGAAAAAAAGAAAGATACGATAAGCAATAATAAAAAAGTCCATGTTCAACTAGATGGTCCATTATCGGTCCACTAATGGAGAGAAGACATGGATTAGTCGAGAAGAACTGTAGTATGTCCAAAATTGTAAGTTCATGTTTCACCTTAATTTCAGAAGAAAAAGATTAGAGTGACTGACTTCCAGATTGCCTTTAATTTAGCAGGATAAATTAGTGCAGACTTTGTTTCTGTCACAAAAAGGCTGCTCATGATTTCATAAGCTCAAAGAGTAAATCTGCAAAAATGGTGATGGATGCTCCTTCTGTGGTAACAGACTTCTTCCTGATACCATCTGAAAGAATGCACTCTACCCACTTTCTTCAAGAACTTAAAAATAATTGGTCTTTTTTCTGTTTATAGTAACAGGCAGTTCTGTGGTGATGATGAAATGCAGTCTAAGATACAGCGTCATCATTCAGTATGGCACTAAAATAGGATGTAAAGCTTTATCCAAGCTATGACACTGGTCCCACTTCTCTTCTTCTTAATGAGGAAATCATTAATGACTTAGTTTTTGAACATAACGCTGCTAAATATGATAGTATTTTTATAAGAGTAGAAAACAATGTTTCTGTTAACTTAGATAGGAAGAAACAAATAACAAACCATACCCTTTTCCTAAATCCTATGCTAAGACTAATTATGATGAAGTACACGCACATGGGTTGGATAATGAACAAGAGGGGGAGGCTGAAGTATACTATGATTCTATTAATAACTTTCAGCATGAACAGTACTCAGACAACAGAAATAGTGATGATAACAACTATGATGATGAATATCCACCGCTTAGAAGGTCAGAACGATTATATAATAAGAACAGACAACAAGTTTTTTTTACACAGGAATCCACAACAGAGCTCCATGAGAAGCAGGGGCAGGGGGAAAACATGGAAATAAATATTAGCACCACATCCACTAATATAGTTACAGACCGCAATGGCATTTTAAACACCCTATGGGGTTTTAATATTTTTAATTATACCTCCCTAGAATTAGATGAAAGATTTTTTACACTTTTCACCAAGGGTTTCAAATTCATACCTACTTTCAAAATTAGTACGGATGACATGGTCACCGAACTCAAGTTATTTACTAGAAAGTTAAACTTCAGGTCAATATTCCAGGACCAGGGTAACAAGGCGATTCCTGAAGCAAACAACATATTAAAAAGAAAGAGCTGTTTTAAACTGCCCTTATACCCCCTGATTCAAGCATTTGAGAATGTCTGCACAACAGGTACACTCGGCTCTCTCAGATAGTAAAGGTTACGAAAGTAGAAAGAAATTTAATTTAACCAGAGCAGAACATAACTTAATGCTAGAAATTAGAGACAATGATGTTATCAGAATTATGAAGCCAGATGGGGGTGGGGTGGTGGGGGTAGTCATTTTCAACAAGACTGACAATGTAAATTCCCGTTCCTGTATTTTGTTGGGTGATACGAAGTATCAAGTCTCCTCAAAAAATGAAGTGCTTATAGCACACAAAAAATGAGTTTATTAATAGGGGGTGCACTCTTACAGGGTGCTGTTTCTGAAGAACTGTATAATTATTAATAGGGGATGCACTCTTACAGGGTGCTATTTCTGAAGAACTGTATAATTTCCTCCACGCAGATCACCCCTATATACCTGTAGCATTTGGCATACCTAAAATCCATAAGGAGATTGAACATCCACCTTTTAGGATAATTATATCAGCCAAAGGTGGGGGTAACACACCCACTGGGGATTTTTACTGACATAATTTACAAAGGAGCACTTGGTCAGTGGACAACATTTTAAAAGACTCATGGGATTTTTTGACAAAAATCAATTGCTTGTGGTTTTCTGATAGCTGTTGTTTTTCCACAATAGACATTATAGATTTGTTTACATCTATTTCTCATGACAAAGGATCTAGGGCCTTAACAAATTTTAATGATACACTTATTAGTTTCATTATGATTGGCATGGAGTTCATTCTCAAGAACTTTTTTTTTCTGTTTGAAGGGGAATACTACAAACAGCTTAAAGGGGTGACAGTGGGGGCAAGTTGCGCCCCCCTATTCGCAAATATGGTGTTATATGCTTGGGAAGCTAAATTTGTTTTTAATACACATTTCCCCTTGAAATGGCATACATACTTGAGATTTTTGGATGACATTTTTTATTCTTTGGAAAGAGACTGACAATCAACCAGTCCTGTTTTTGGAGTATCTAAATGGGGTGTGTGAATATTTTAAATTTACGTCAACAAATTCGGATAGTACGATTGACTATTTGGACGTGACACTTTTCAAAAACAATATACAGGGGACATTTAGTTGAATTTTTAGGAAACAGACTTTTTTCAAACAACTATTTGGACTACAAGAGCTATCACCCAATTTTACTAAAAGAAATATATATACAGAAGGGACAGTTGGTGAGAGCAGCACGTATGTGTTCAGATATAGCAAGTTTTAAATCAGAAATAGATATTAGACATGTTTGTTAATAGAAGTTATCCTATTAACCTTTTGAGATCTATCAAATCTGAAGTGATGGCAAGTTGAGGTACCAAATTTAAGCCATTACTAGGTGAAAGCAGTTTGACAGACACTATTATAAAGGACAAATCCTATAGTCAGCGTAGTGATAGTTTGGTTATTTCATATGGTGAAGGTGCAGCAGAGGTTAGGAAAATTATTTCCAGTAACTGGACAATATTTAAAGGTTCCCCCAGTATACTGAATATTTTGGGGGTATGAACCAAAGTTTGTTTATAAAACTGGGAGTAATTTGAAGCTACTTTTTGAACAACCTATTTATTTAACACCCCTTCCTGACAAGGGCACAACAAAAATGTGGTGCCTGTAGGCAATGTCATTATATTCTGGAGCTTAATAACATTCCTTTAAGGGAAGTTGGTTACAAAGTAAACTTAGCCAAGGGTAAATGTAACCCCAAAGGTGTGGTATATATTTCGATTTGCTAGACCTGTGGAGGTTACTATATTGGGAAAACAGAAAGGAAATTCAAAACTAGGATTTATGAACACCTTTATGCAATTTTAAAGGAGAACATCAATAATTTCCTATATAAACACTCACTTCAGTGTTATGGATTTACATGTTTTAATTTTGCTATTTTGGAACAAGTACCAACACGTCCTAGATTGGCTCTTGAGTTAAGGGAACTGTATTGGATTATAAAACTGCAGTCCAACATACCACCAGGTATAAATGAGTATCTCTCCCTGACCACAGATCTTAAAAGGAGAGCTCTTGAACTATAATGTTTCACATATTTTAACATTACATATACTTTATTTTGTAACATCTTATATATTTTTACATATTTTTATATGCTTTAGGCGTACTGATTAGTTAAAGTATTATTAATTAAGTTGTATGGTCTGTTTTATGTAGTCATACTGTTAGATGTTTTGGTATGTTACTATGTCTTTAAAAGACAGAAAAAATGTTGGTGGTTAATTAATGTTTGTCATGCCATAAATTGCTTGATCAGTGAATGCTTTTTAGTTCTGAAGAAGTCTCTGTTGTATAACTGAGACAAAAGAGACTAACTTTTCTTTGGAAATAAAATGACTCTTGGTTCTACAATTCACTGGTACAGTTCTTGGAGAGGTATAGAGCTTATGGTGTGATCCACTCAGGGGTGTCTATGTTTTTTCAAGTTACCATGTATTGACTTTCTTCTGCATTTGTTTTATTCTTAAGGGTATGTGATGATCTTCCCTGCCCTTTGCATGACTCTGGAATAGTACAGGTCCTGTGAGGAGGGCAAACTAGCACCAGTGATATTTTTGGCAGACCTGACTATTCGATGTAACTTATTTTTGTCATGATTAGATAGATATCCAAACCACACTGTTATAGATGAGCTGAGAACAGACTCAATGACTGCTGTATAGAACTGAATCAACAGTTCCTGTGGGAAGTTGAACTTCTTCAGCTGTCACAGAAAATACATTTGCTGTTGTGTCTTTTTAATGATGGATCCTACATTGGTCTCACACTTCAAGTCCTGGGAGATAATAGATCCCAAAAACTTGAAGGATTCTACAACTGACACAGCAGTATTAAATATAAAGTGAGGGGGATAATATTGTAGTACCACTCCTAAAGTCCACTGTCATCTTCACAGTTTTAAGAATGTTCAGTTCCAGATTATTCTGACTACACCAAAGGGCCATCTGCTCAACCTCCCATCTGTATGCAGACTCATCACCATTACAGATGAGCCCGACGATAGTTGTGTTGTCTGCATATTTAATAAGTTTGACAGAGGGGTCCTTAGAGATGCAGTCAGTCATGGTAATGATCCAGGTACAGCCTAGACAGCGGTCCAGGGAAGTAAATAGTGTGGGAAGAAATAGGCAGGGAATTGTTATGGCTAGGCTTGTATAGGCCCTAGGGCTGATATCCTAGTACCAACCTATGAACCTATGAACTATTCAAGATCCCTAATAGACATTACAATTTTCCTCTGTTTAGGGGAACATGAACTAGAAATTACTAAGAAAACAGTATTTACAGTAAGTTAAATCGAGACGATATAAAGTCAGACTGCTATACAGTAACGTCAGACAGCTACAGGCATGATCAGTGGTTTCCATGGGTACAATCCCATCTATCTCCTTTTCTGTTTTATGGCTATAATAGTTTTTAGAACCACATTTGTATGTTATTTTTTTCCCTTCCACCAGTCACCAACCTGGTGGCACATTTTAGTTTAGTAGGTGTTAAGTTCAAAATAAAACCAAATTTCAGCTCGTCCCTGCACTGGTTAAAGTAAGTCAGTAAAACACAGTTTAGTTTACTGAAATATTCATTGAATGGTTTATGTAAGTGTTTTTAGTGTTAACAGACATCCTGAAATATACATTGTATTTCAGAGTATGAGGCTGGAATGCCAGTGCTAATGTAAATCTATTAGGAATTAATGCATCATGGGTATAATTTGTCAAAAGTGTTCAAACTAGTTCCGTCTAGCTAAGGAATATCACAAGAGAAAATATTTTCAACTTATTTGCAACAGACAGAAATCAAAAGAACATGCCTGCAGCCTGAAGACCATATTGGCATTATAGTTTATAGTCCATTGCTTTAATTTCATCTAGAAGTTTAACAATCATTATGCTTCTATTGACAAACAAAAATCTTAAGAAAGAAAAAAAAAACATGTTGATTACATGGTTTGGGCTTTCCATTAGGATCAGATGACAGATGCATTATATAATGGGAAATAACTGATCCTGTATGGCCAGGATGTCTGTTGAGTTTTAAGTTGTTTAGAAAAGACTGTTCCCTATACAATGAATTTTGTGGTGTGGTAACAAAAGGCTTAAAGAAGGTGTATGCTTAAAGCATGACTGATGAGACAGGCCAGACTGTATACTTATGTTTAGGCATCAGCAATGGCAAAACTCACAAAAGTATTTACCGCCCTCACATATTCCAGTATCCAGTCAAATGAATTTTTACATCTTGAGACACAATGCTGTGTAAGTAACATTATCCTATTGCTGTCTCACTACCACGCTTCCCCATTAAACCATGAATTACAGGTTTTCATTGCCAGAACAGAATGCTACAAGTGCTGTGTATTCTGAACACAGCAGGGTTTCTACTCTCTTTCATTGCACATCACAACTGCATATTCATGTTTCCAATACTTTTGAATGTCCTTCTTCCAGACATACTATATGTAGATGCAGGAGCTGGGGTAAGTAGAATGCCTGACAGAAACATTACCTGCTTTTGCATGTAAACATGTAGGGACGCCCCGCCCCCTTAGTCTGCACAGGTTATGTAACAGATCGATCAAATACCACATATATTTTGGTAGAAATATTTACAGTGGTGTTTGCTTTATTATTCCATATGTCCACAGTTATTCAGCTACCATCAGTCTTTGAGACTTGGCTGTCTGCTAGAACATTTAACTATGAAATAGCTAGGACAGGAATTTCCACATTGAATAAGAAGCGATGAAGCAGAACAAGCTTTCAGAATACAGTCTAGTGAATCCAGAGTCTGTTGGGCCCTTTCTGAACACATTTTGTAACTGAACAGAGTCCGTACAATAGCCTGTGCTTGCTTCTATGTCCATTGTCCTGTAAATATGGCCAACATCAGTCAGGTGCGAATGAGCTGATTAGTAGCACTTTATTCTGTCTGGTTTATTGTCATATCTCATGCTACTCTTAGGCAAACGGAAGTATTCACCGACTGAGAGGGACTCTTATTTAGTTATACAACAGCAATAATGCTGTGATGGGATTTGAACTTTGACATATACATTGCAAAACTGATACAGTTTCTACATCATAGTTTTAGAAATAGCAAGTCTATCTAAATCCAGACAGTTTTACATTTATTCTTTACATAATTGGATGATATTTGTTTATTAGGTAACAGCTGTATGTCCTGGTGATTTTTAGCAGGTTTATCAAATGCTTGCAATCGTCTAGCTTATAAACATCTACTCGTAACATGTCTGTTTGGCAAAGACAGATGAGTGACACAGGGAAGTCCAACTGACTAAAGCATATTTCCATAGGTAAGTAGACTGAGGATGTGCTTTCCAAGCAATTACTTGGACTCTTGGCTGTGCAGAAGTAGCCTAGCCTAGCATCCATTGAAATTATACACATACTGTAACATCACAATCAAAACCACCACTTAGCAAAATAATTAGGATTACAGTATTTCAAAAAGACTTAAAATGAAGAAAAGCACATCAAGTACATGAGGGTGCTGCCTTTTGATACAAACATATGAAGATGCTCTCCATAGATGACCCATGGCCTACTGAGTACATACATTTGTTACAGTTAGCCACTATGTAGTTGTCCCTTCCCTTTTCTATGTACTTTTCCACTTCTGTCTCAGACACTCCTGAACCCATAAACCTATACTACTGCACTCCCTCTGATATGGCCTTCCAAGGGCCCTGCCATCTTGGCAGTTAAACTGTAGCCTCTTTAAACATTCTTGAAGAATGCCACTATACAGTTTCTGCCTGTGTTCCTTTCACTAATTTGACTGGCCTCCAAAACTCCATCCCACCCACCTCCTCTATTACAATGAAGGGCTCACCATATCTAGTTTCCCCATCTTTTCTCCTTTCCAGGATGTGCATGCCAAGTACTCAGTGTTTTTTCACAATTCAACCCTTCCATGCTTTTAACATGTTGCTAACTCTCTTTTGTATCTTTGCCAAACCCATCATCACTCTTTATTTCTTTATATGACCACCAGAACTTTATGCAGTATTCTAGATACAGCCTTTCTGGTCCCATATATAATGGTAGAATGTTGTCATTACCTCTTGAGTCCATTCCACTTACTAGCCTTCAGAACATTCTGCTGGCTTTGGTCTCTGCCCTTTTATAGCACTTTGCATGATTTATTGTATGGTTGTTATATTCCTAGGTTCTTTTTTATCATGTCTTAGGATGCGATTTGTTCATGCATCTTGTTATGGCAGGGCAGTAACAAGCACAACAAATATATCTGTTTGGTATTTTTTTGTGCACGAAGATATTCTGATTTCTAGGCATACACCACTTATTTAGTTCTTTGTGGCGCACACATATCTGTGCAGTTCACTTTAGCTCCTGAATCATAAGCAGAACATCTCCACACTCATTATAATGCTACAGAGCATGTACTGTTTAGCTTTTTTACCTTTTATGCTCCATTTTTACTGTTTTCCTTAAATGGAAATATGATATACTTGGCATATGACCATGCAAGGAAGAACAGCATACTGTCAGATGTTTATGAATCCCACACAAATTTTTTTCCCTGATTACTTCTAATTCTAATTCTTACTTCACGTTTGACTTTGCCATCTGCATTTAAAATCAAGAAAATGACATTTCAGTAAAACATGGATTATTGATGCTACTATTAAAGCGACTGAGTCAAAATCTATTCCCATGTTACAGTGACTGTATTAAAGGTACAGCTCAATACAGATTGGTAATATTGATAGCAGATTAAACATTTACTAATTGGCTGAAAATTAAACTTATAATAACTGGTGGAAATATTTTTCTGATAAATAGACTGGAGGACATTCTGAATTGCCATTCAAACCAATGAGTTACAGTGACAGCTTCTATTACTTCTAATTTTTCCTAGTAAAACAGTATAATTTCTCTAGAGCAGTTTGGGTAGCATTATGGTTAAAACTGAGATTTCTGATTCACAGCTAAGGGCTGAGAGTTCAATCCTGATCCTGGTCAGTGTCTGTGTGTGTGTGTGTGTGTGTGTGTGTGTGTGTGTGTGTGTGTGTGTGTACACATACGTGCTGCATGTGTGTGTACATATGTGCATGCATGTGTGTGTGTGTGTGTGTGTGTGTGTGTGTGTGTATGTGTGTGTGTGTGTGTGTGTATTTCTGTAGTTTTGTAAGTTTTCCCTTTTTCTCTGTGTACTTTAGCTTCCTTCCACTTCTCAAAAACATGCTAGTTAATTGGTTACAATAAAACTATTCCTACATATATTGTATTTACCCTTGCTGTTGTGACCTGGGTCTCGGTCATTGCAAAAATGGTCCTAAGAAGAAAAAGTTCTGATTAACAATTAATAAATTAATACATTTTAAAAATTAAATGTAATAAAAGCCATGACAACCTCAAGTAGTCTGCAGGTCACCGCAAGCAACTTTTTTCTTCTTTAATTGCTGTGATGGGGAAAAGTATTCTTTAGCAATTACATCAAAACATAAAGTAGCACATAAATAGTATTTTTATGCTGTTTTTCATTTCATGCCTTAGATGGCATGGAGCATGTAAAAGCACGCTTAAAATCCAAATGCAGACAGAACACAGTGTATTATTTCATGTATTAAAATATTAAACTTGAAAAATGGCTTTGCCCTGGTCTACTGAGTTGGGACAGGAAGACATTATGCTTAAGACTGCTGAAAAGAAGAGATGTGTAATGAAGCTTTTGTGACCCAAACAAATTAGGATAGGTTAGTGATCCAGATGCTAAAAGAGATGACCAGGAGGGTGGTAATGAGTTGCAGGCGCTAGGGAAGAAGGCAGCTACTAGGAGCGCAATAAAGATGGAGCAAACAGACAGCCACCTCAGAAGCAAGGTCTAATGGAGTGCAATTGGGAAGTGCAGTTCCTGCATTCTTCAGTGCTTCAGCACTTCATGTGTAATAATCTGCTGTAGCAAACCTTTTGCAGAAAAAGTCTGTTTTTTTTTATTTGCTCTTCAGCTGAAGAGCTTAGGGAGGGCAAAGTCTATGACTTCGAGCACCAGAGATTTGCAGACTGAAATTGTGAACTATAAAGATGAAACAGCTGAAAAATAATAGCAGAAGTGACAGGGGCAACATTAATATGTAAAAATAAAAGTGAAGAAATTCTGTTTTGGCTCCAATATAGATAAAAACTGAAAGAGAAAATAAATCATAAAGGCTAATGGGGCGGTAGTTCCCATGGTCTGTAGTCACTCCTCCTTTGTGGAGAGGGATGACTGTAGCAGTGTGCCATTTGGTAGGGACAAAGCCTGAGGTGTGGCTGTGATTGAACAGGGCACACATGTGAGGTGCCAGTTCACTCTGTAGTTCATGTAGAACACAGCCAGGGATATTGTCAGGTCCCATAGAAGCTGTATTCTTGGCCTTGGACAGTGCTGTTTTAACATGTGCAGCAGTAATACTGGGTGCCTGGCAATCTACTGGTATTGTGATTGGTCCTTTGGGGGGGAGGGGTAAAGTTGGCACTGAATCTGTCAGCCAGTATATTGGCAATATCTAGTAAAAAAATCAGACCCAAACCAGGAGAAACATAAGCTTTAATGTAGCTAGCCACACTGACTAAGAGCTTTCACCCACAATTGGGCTTCATCGGTGTCAGTAACCAGTACAACAATAATCACTTAAATACTAATTAAAAGCAATAAATCACTTGAGTGCCACAGACATTCCCTAACTTACAGTAAGTTTTTTAAATCTCCCCCAAAATCCTTCTTGGGTAACTTGTGCTAATTTAAAAAAATATATATTCTTTGTGATTGACAACTTTTACTGTGATTAAATAGGGCATTGGTGGTTTTGTTATTCTTAATATCCCTATTATGTTCCAATATGCGAAGTCTAAGTTTCCTTGTAGTCACCCCAACATAAAACACAGTTCATGGTAGGCATGTAGCCACATAGACAACCATCTTTGTATTACAGTTACAGTGTCCTGGACATCTTAGTGTTCTCTTGTAACTGCAAATCTGCACATATGGTCCATCATTAATGTATTTGCACACACTGCATTTATCGCATTTACTCATTCGTGAGGGTCTATTATAGTAATTTATGGAATTTTTCTCAAACAATTCTTTTAAATTAGAACCTCTGCTGTTAATGAACCTAGGAACTGAGCCTAATGCATCTTTAGTTTCTTGGGTAAAAACACTATCCCATACAGCGTTCATGATATTCCTTACTTTTTTCCCTGTTTGGTTAAACTCCATAACCATGCCAGAGGAATAATTTTGACTGGGGTTGTCCTTAACAGAAGTGTTAACATTGTTTTGTTTTCTGTTGCTGTCCATAAGGATGGACATAAAATCACACTGTCTTCTCCTCCCAATCTCTGTACTACATTTATAAAGTAATTCCATCGGATGTACTCTATTCCTAAACATATCCATCAAATGTGTCATTTCAACCTTGAAGCAGGTTTCCTGGGTTATCAATCTGGATATCCATATAATTTGCCCCTTTACCACATTTTTCTTTTGGTGGTCAGGGTGGCAACTATCATAGTGCAAAAAGCAATTACTATATTTTTTTTTTGCGGAACATTTTAGCGTCTATTTGGTCATCTTCTTTATATAACTGAATATCCAAATACTCAATTTTATGTTTATCAATGTGATTTGTAAATTTAAGAAACTCCTTTGTTTGGTTCAGATAACTAATAAATGCCTCTACTTCATTTTTAGAGCCCTTCCAAAAAATTAGAATAGCATCCAAATATCGTAAATATAACATTATTTTGGACTTGTATTCTGATTTGAAAACAAAATTCTGTTCCCGATCTGGTAATACCAAATTAGCATAAATGGGTGCACACCTTGCTCCCATCACAACCCCATTTGTCTGTTTATAATATTCATTTGTGTATTAAAACACAAATCTCAGTTTATATAAAGCAGACTACATTTTTACAATATACTTTATGATTACCCATTTTTATGACAAAATTTTAAATGTAATAACTTTATAGTTTTTTGCAACAAGTGTGACATTTATTTATTCAACAAGTATATTAATGTATTCATCTCTGTTGTTTTAGTATATACTATGGTTTAGCTAAATGAATAGGATGCTGATGGGTTAATTTTTAAATGTATTTAGGTACTCACGTGATTTATTGCTTTTAATTAGTATTTAAGTGATTATTGTTGCACTGGTTACAGACTCTCATGAAGCCCAATTGTGGGTGAAAGTGCTTAGTCAGTGTGGCTATCTACATTAAAGCTGATGTTTCTCCTGGCTCGGGTCAGCTGTTTTTACTAGTTTTATTTTTGCATATATTGGCAATATCTGTTGGCTCAGTATAGGAGGTACCATTGTGCAGTAGCTCAGAGCAAATCTGGGTATTGCCATGGAGAGTCTTTACATAACCATAGAAGGCCTTGTGGTTGTCTTTACTATCTGCTGCAATTCTGTTTTCATGGCTAGCTTTAGAGGATTTGATGAGGGATCTCAACATTTTGTTGAGGCTGATAAGGGAGTTTTTCCAGTCTTGGGACTTCAACTTATTCCGCATCAGTTTCCTCCTTCTGTTGTAGAGTTTGTTTATGGCAGGGGATCACAAGATTTGCTTCCTTTTTTTGGTGGAGCGCTTCTTGGTCCTTTTGGGTATAGCGAGATCCATGCATTTGTGTACGTGTTCATACAGTGCATTGGTGTATGTGTCGGCAGTCATGCAACTATTCTCCATTTGCATGGATGCTGTGAAGTTAGCCACCTCTGTTTTTAGGTGCCCAAAGTTAGCTTTGGAAAAGTTTTTCATGGTGGTTACCTTTGTGGGGTGGGGTTGGGTGGTAGTAGGGATGTGGATTTCCAAGATGGTTAGCTTGTGGTCGGATCTAACCAGGAAGGAGTTGACTATTGGTGTAGAGCAACAGTCACCCATGTTAGTAATGAGCAGGTAAATGATGTTGCTACCTCTAGTGGGGGTAAGAATGAGCTGGTCCAGGGCATTGTAATTAATGAAGTCCAGGAAACGTTGGGCAAGTGTATTGGTACATGAGTAGTTTTCCCAGTTAATGGAGGTGTAGTTGAAGTCACCCAGTATGAGAGTGTTAGGTTGGACCCTAATATTCTCCAGGGTGCTTAGGAATGTGGAGTGTGAATTTTGGGACATATTTGGGAACTTATAACAGGGTACAACCTGAATCGCTGTCTTACCCAATGATAGCTGCACCTGAAGTATCTCTGATGCATTATGTTGGGCTACCAGTCTGGAGGTGTGCTCATCCTTTATGAATATGGAAACACCACCACCTTTGGAGCTTTGGTCCAAGTTCTGGGGCCGAAAGGTGTGGAATGAGTTATAGCCTGGTAGTGCAGGGGTGCTTTCTGCTGCCTTGAACCAGGTCTCTGTTACAGCACGAATGTCAATGTTCTCCATTTTAAGGAGTGCTTCGAGTGAGTGCATTTTGAGATTTAGACTTCTAGCATTGAGCAGCACGATCCTCAGATTGCATTTGTTTGTAGCTGTTATGGTGGTAATTTGACCTTTGGAATACCACCTAAAAAATGCTATACCTCATTCCACACCTTTCGGCCCCAGAACTTGGACCAAAGCTCTGAAGGTGGTGGTGTTTTCATATTCATAAAGGATGAGCACACCTCCAGGCTGGTAGCCCAACATAACCCATCAGAGATACGTCAGATGCAGCTAACATTGGGTAAGACAGCAATTCAGGCCATAGCCTGTTATAGGTTCTCAACTATGTCTCAAGACTCACACACCTTGTAGAATGTTTAGTGCTGGTAGCACTTTTGTGTGCTACAATAATTGCTATACAAGAAGTCTGGTATTGTAAAGATGAAAGCTAAAGTCTGAACTGCATAATAATTACAGAAGTACCTTACAACAGCAGACCTCATAAGCAGGCCCTAGTATGTAGGAAGGTGATACAAAGACTGCTGTTTCCTTTGAAAACTTTAGACTGATCTGAATATGAATTGTGGAAGTTACTGGAAAGGGCTAACAATTCTGAATGGTCTAATGAACATTTACACCCAATGGAAAATAAATGTGAAAATAATTTACAAACTGTGCACTTTGATATTCTTCCCTTAAAACAAATGATCAGTTTGCTAAGCCTTGTCTGTGTTGAGTCCTTGAAGAGTACCTTTTTGCCTGTCTGTCAGGAAGAGCTATTTCACTTAATTGTAGTGTCCAAAGTGGGATCTTCCATATCTGGAGAAGAAGATAAAGGAACATTAGAAATCCATTTACTTGGGGAACAGCTTTGAAAGCTGGCATGACATTGTTAACAGGACTAGACCTTGAGATTTACAGAAAAAAAAAACGCAGAGTTGCTCGATGCCAATAAAAGAAGAATCTCTCAGGTAGATGGTGAAACGGGTTTATTCCTCACAGTCGTGAAGCAGGAACTAGTGTCTTCCTAAATTAGAGATGTATTTGCATCTTACAAACCAGTTTTTTTTAATATAACTCTGTATTCAATAAGCTGAAGATAAGAAAAGCATTACTAAAGAAGGATAGAAAAGGGGTTACTATAAAATGATCAAACTACGTTTTACTGACAGTCATAATATTTCATAAACTTAACTGAAATGTACTTGACTGAAAATGCACATGACAGAAAATCCATTTGACTGAAAGTAATTTCACTGATTCACAAATTATAGAAAAAAATTAGACCCCGACACCCTTAATTAAAGATACTAATCCATGGTTGCACAACCGCAGAGAAAAGAAAAAACACCATGCACAGTGAGTCATTGTTAGTGAACAAATACAAACATCAATAATTTGGGGGTGTGACATAACAGAGGACACTAACAATCCACATATAAACTCCCAGATTCACTTTCCTACCAAATCACATCCTCATAAATGACACCATCCTTCTACACATTTGTGTCGTATCTGTTTCAAGGAAATGAGTTTCAGTCAGATGGGTTTTTGGTTATGTGTATTTTCGGTCAAGAGCTTTTTAATTAAATTATATATTATAATAAACTGTCAAAAAGATGCTGATATACCACTAACTAGTACTAACTACTTTTACATGATATAATACTATCAATCTATGTGTGTGTGTGTGTGTGTGTGTGTGTGTGTGTGTGTGTGTGTGTGTGTGTGTGTGAGTGTGTGTGTGTGTGTAAATATGTAATTCCCTCCAGTTGATTGACTGTGACTAATTTCAGTTGTTTTCCTGCCTGTCCAGTTTGGTTGGCAGCAAAGCTATTCACAGTGGTGCAAGATCACTGTAATAACAGGGTTGGGGAATTTGCCATTTCTTTGGTATTGTGTGATCTCAGAGTTGGTATATATAATTAGCAGGGGGAGGGTGCAGGAAGGTTTGTCTCCTTCAAAAACATTGTTTTTATTGGCATCCTCTGAGATTATCTCTTAGAGTATATACTGAGGTTTACTTTTTTAAATTTTCACATCTACTATTTGCGGTTTTGGTGTTTTTAGGTAGATCCATCCCTATGTCTATATATATATTTTGCATTTTCTCTCTCTCTGTATATATATATATATATATATATATATATATATATATATATATATATATATATTTCTATATATAGATATAGATATATATCTATATATATCTGTGTATATATATATATATATATATATGTATATATATATATATATATATATATATATATATATATATATATATATGGGAGCCTAACAATATGACAACATTCACAATTCACAAATGCTGACAGGAAAAACATCGACTTCAAATATTTGAAATAAAACAACACTGATCCACAACAGATTGAAACAAAAAAACAAAACTAGTATTTTTTAAAGAGAGCAAGCCTCCCTGTTCCCCCATGGGGGGCTGCTTTCCCACAACCCCCTCTTAATTATATGTACTTACTCTGAGACTGTACTACAGTGGGGGAAATGGCAAATTCCCCTATCCTCACCGTACAGTGATCTTGGTGTGAGAAAGCTAGAAAGGTTCGACAAGCTCACTTTTCAATGATAAATCACCACTGATCCATTTATGGAAAGCATGCACCTATATTTCTCTCGATACATACGTATACAGACATGCACACACACACACACACACGCACATATATATATATATATATATATATATATATATATATATATATATATATATATATATACAATGACAGCTTCTGCATGTAGATAGAGAAGCTCAGTGTATTGTCTATGTTCCATTGATAGTTCCCTATTTTCAAACTTAATGACTCTTACTCATTGAGACCAAGCATCTCATTTTATGTGCTCATAAAAGTACGATATAAATGTGTGGCAAAGAAATAAAAAAATAAAAAAAATGTTATTTATTATTGATACTTTATGCACTGGAAGCAGAGAAGCTGCTAAGGAGCTCAGTGGATTGAATCTTCTGGGTCAGGGAAGAGTATGGTGTGACTGTACTGAGAAGGGAGTTTGTTTTATGGAAGGAGGATACTACTGCTGCCATCTTGACTGACTCTAACACCAACATAAAGCCACAGCTGCTCATAGTTTCTTAAATACGTTTAAACACTTTTACAATGTGGAAGGCAACCCCCTACCACCTTCTAAGGTGGGTAGCCACCCCCCATATATCCTCTTCCAAACTTATATAAACAACCTTGGGATCAAACTTGCAATAGACAAAATTCTAAACGGGACACAGTCTTGCATAAACACCAGCCCGGCATGCCTCTAAAAGCTTTAAAAGTTCAGGGTGGATCTCTGCACACAGCTGAGGGACAGCATGATTTGTGCTGTGAGGATCTGTGATTCCCTCTTTGATGTCATTGAGTGTACCCCTGTGTTCCTGAACAGTACTAATGACTCTGCACTCATACAGTGTATGTTGTTCATAGGTTCTTAGGTAGGTATTAGGCTATTGGCCCTAGGGCCTAAACAAGCCTAGCCAAAAAGGTACCCTGGCTTTCACCACCCAGGAAAAGTATTTTCCTCAACCCCTGTCAAGCAGAACGACAGAAGCGATCCCCGGGGTGAATTTCCTATTACCCATCCAATCATCAAGATTTTTCTTGAAGAGTGCTAATGAGGAGCTCTGTTTGACATAGATAGGTAGTCTGTTCCAGAGTATGGGAAGTCTCTGGGACAGGAATCTATCCCTCCAGCATGTTCTGTTTATTGTGGTGACAAGGTTTGGGTCCCGAGAGTGTGTAGCTCGGAGGGATTGGGATTTCTTTAAGTGGAGTATGTCCAACAGCTCTGGGTTTGATATAGCTTTGTATGTTAGGCAGAGATTGCCTCTGAGTAGGCGATATGCGACAGAGTAAAGCTGGAGTTTTTTGAGTCGGTCTGCGTAGGGCATCTGTTTGAGGCCAGTAATCCTCTTTATGAGGTATTTCTACAGCCTTTCCAGTTGTTGTAGATGTCTTTTGAAGTACATACCCAAAAGGGGCGTTGTACTCTATAATGGGTCTAATGAGTGATGAGTAGAGGGGAACAATGACCTCTTTTTTCCTGGATGAGAAACCTTTTGTGATGAGGTTGTAGATGTCTTTAGAGGTACATACCAAAAGGGGTGTTGTACTCTATAATGGGGCTAATGAGTGATTAGTAGGGGGGAACAGTGACCTCTTTTTTCCTGGATGAGAAACCTTTTGTGATGAGGTGTGCCATGTAGAAGGATTTTCTGACCACTGTGGCAATGTGATTATCAAAGGAGAGACTACTGTCCACCTGTGTCCCAAGGTCTCTTATCACACTTTCGGTGTTAAGTAGACTACCGCCTATGTGGTAGTTCATGGGTACAGAGTTTTTACCAAAGGGGATGACAATGCACTTTTTGGCATTGAGCTTGAGACCATGGCTTTGACACCAGGCATCTGTCTCAGTGTCAGTGACTTTGTCCAGCTGACAAGTGGATTTTAACCATTTAGCTTTTACATGATGTCCTTAATGAAGAGCATGACTGTCATTTTTTCCAAGCAAGAAGTGCTACCACTGTCTCCATATGATGGTGACCGTCAATCAGTATACTTTCTTCTTTCATCAAGGACTTACTCCATGCTTTGAAAGGGGCACATAGTCCAGTTGTCTCAAAAGCATACAAACCTGTTCTCCCTGCTATAGAAAAAAATGGATACAGCAGCCTGGCTTGTTCTTCAGGCTATTGTATGGTAATAGATTTATTTGCCACATGCTGTACACAGTCAGTTAATGAAAAACTGTTTCTGTAATTAAGAGTGCCTTTATTGGAACTGTTTATATAACATGTACATGGAGATTTATGCATGTGCTCTTCTTGTAAGATTTTAAGTTTTGAGGGGAACAAGGAACTTGGCCTATAAGTGGGCACTGTCTCTAAATACCACATGGTTATTTATTAGGTCATGATTATGGTATTTTGAACATTGAAGATGTAGAAAAGCAACATAGCAGGTACCTAAAGCAGCTTCTGAGAGCTTGTTACCTCTTTTTCCATTTGCAGAAGATTTATTCATATCTTTTGAGAGATGTATATCTCAGGCTTAGAACATCCCCTCTCCATGGTTAAGACAAGAACAAATCAGTAATCTGTCTGTCAGAGACAAGTTTTTAAATGCTATAAAGGGACAAAATTTATTCCAAATAAAATGAATATTAATATGCAAACACTGGTTTGGCTTTCACCAAGGAAGAATATATTCAATTTAATGATGCCCCAAAAATTTAGATAAGACATATTATCTTAGCTCATGATCATCTACTGGAGGGGGCATGAGTGGCCCAACCTACTTAAGAAAAAATAGTCCCTTGTTTTATATGGCCAGGCATGTACAGTTTGACATATAACTGTATTGCTGGAATTGTGAAATATGCGAGTTAGTCTCACTACACAAACCTGCATCAGCACGACTATATCACATGCCATTTATTATCACTCTAGTCTGCTGTATATGACCCATGCAAAGTTAAACTTGATTGTAGGTCTAGTACTATGTAGCTTGCTATGTTGATGTTTGTGTATTATGTAGTGAGCTGGAGCATGCATACTATACAGAAAACGCTGTCATTTTGGCAATTGTAATAATAAAGGAGAGGACCCACTACTACTCCACATTCCTGCTTTTCAAACTTTAACATACGTTTTACAAGAAAACCATAACTGGTTAAATTTGTTTTCTGCTAAATTATACCACAGATATCCATATGCATATGCAAATACATGCAAATACACACCTATACACAAACACACATATCCACTGGTATGCATGATTTATTGTATTATATTGCAGTACTGTTTCCAGTATCTTACATTATACATTAAACTGTGTCCATTTGCTCTCCTTTCGCATAGATCTGGATTAAAAGACAGACTCTAGATTGGGAACAATGTTCAGAATGTGGGCTAAACACCCATAAGTCCTCAAGCACTCAAAGCCGCAAACAACTCTTCATGAGTGAACCTCAAGGGTACACTTAGTGAATGACGTTAATCTGGCACAAATTAATACTTCATGGACAATATAAACACAAAACCTTTTTTGAAAAAGAAGTAGACTACCATGTTTCAGCATATGTAGTATCAGTCTGATGTTCTGTCATTCAGTGCATTTCTAATAGGTTCATAGGTAGGTACTAGGCTATTGGCCCTAGGACCTATATAAGCCTAGCCAAAGGTACCCTGGCTTTTGTCACCCAAGAAAATTATTTTCCCATGCCACTGTCGAGCAGAGCCACAGAAGTGATCCCCGCAGTGAATTTCCTATCTCCCATCCAATCATCAAGATTTTTCTTGAAGAGCGCTAATGAGGAGCTTTGTTTGATATAGATAGGTAGTTTGTTCCAGAGTATGGGAATTCTCTGGGACAGGAATCTATCCCTCCAGCATGTTCTGTTTATTGTGGTGACAAGGTTTAGGTCCCTAGACCGTGTAGCTTGTAGGTATTGGGATTTCTTTAAGTGGAGCATGTCTAAAAGCTCTGGGTTTGATATAGCTTTGTGTGTTAGGCAGAGATCGCCTCTGAGTAGGCAATACGCAACGGAGTAAAGCAGCAGTTTTTTGAGACGGTCTGCATAGGGCATCTGTTTGAGGCTGGTAATCCTCTTTGCGAGGTATTTCTGTGGCCTTTCCAGTTGTTGTAGATGTCTTGTGAGGTACATACCAAAAGGGGTATTGTGCTCTATAATGGGTCTAATGAGTGACGAGTAGAGGGGAACAATGACCTCGTTTTTCCTGGATAAGAAACCTTTTCTGATGAGGTGTGCGAAGTAGAAGGATTTCCTGACTACTGTGGCGATGTGATTATCAAAAGAGAGACTACTGTCCACCTGTGTCCCAAGGTCTCTTATCACACTTTCAGTGTTAAGTAGACTACCGCCTATGTGGTAGTTCATGGGTACTGAGTTTTTACCAAAAGGGATGACAATGCACTTTTGGCATTGAGCTTGAGGCCATGGCTTTGACACCAGGCATCTGTCTCAGTGAGGCCCTTTTGTAGGATGTCCACATCTTTTGGAGTTTTGATTATGGCTCCTAGTTTGCAGTCATCTGCAAACTTTGTTAGCCAAAGACCTTCTGTGTTGGCCTGTACTTCAGAGAAGTAGATATCAAACAGGAGAGGATCCAGGACTGAACCCTGCGGTACTCCACTTGTCACTGGTCTGAAGTTAGATTTGGAGTCTGCTACTTTCACAGTGTGGGCTCTGTCGGTGAGCCAGTTGGCAACCCATCTTGTGACATGGGGATTTATACCTAGTTTAGTGAGTTTATCTATAATTCCAGAGTGGGGGATGGTGTTGAAAGCCTTGGCGAGATCTAGATAGGCTGTGTGAACCACCTTGCCCTCATCTACGGCTTTGGTGACTGCTTCAAAGAAGTCTATCAGGTTTAGGAGACATGATCTGCCTTTTACAAACCCGAACTGGGTGGGATCCTGAGTTTGGAGATTACCAATGTCATTGTTTATAAGTTCCATGATGATCCGTTCCATAGCCTTGCAGACCAGGCTCGTTAGGCTAATGTGGTGGTAGTTTCCGGGGTCTGTGGTGGCATCCCCTTTGTGGTGTGGGATAACCGTCGCTGTGCACCATTCAGTGGGCACATAGCCTGAGGTGAGGCTATGATAGAGCATGGTACTTAGGTGGGGTGCCAGTTCATTCTGTAGTTCATGTAGAACACAGCCTGGGATGTCGTCAGGTCCCATGCATGCTGTGTTCTTGGCTTTGGATAGTCTGTTTCTTACCTGTCCAGCCATGATTACAGGAACTTTGCATTCTTTTGGTATAGAGATGGGCCCTTTAGGGGATGACAGGTGGGTAAAGTTAGCACTGAACCTATCTGCCAGGATGTTGGCAATATCAGTTGGTTCTGTATATTGGTGCTGAGCCGCTATGGAAAGACCATCAGAAAAGGGAATGTTATCTGAAGATATATCTGATGTGTTAGAAAAAGACAATCATCAAGGTAAAAGTTACAGAGATTTTTTACCTATGGATAATCCTTTACTTAATATGGGGTTCACAGCTGTTAAAGAGAAATCTTTCTACATTTTATGTGTTCTGTTGGAGAATAAACTTATTTTGGATTTACAGCGGTGTTTCCACCAAGGACTTCTTTGTTTCTTTAGTGCTATTGTGCTGTAACTCAGAGCAGATCTGAGTGTTGCCATTGAGATTCTTGACATAGCTGTAGAATGCTTTGTAGTTGTCTTTAGAGTCAGTGGCAATTTTGTTTTTATAACTAGCTTTGGAGAATTTTATGAGGGATCTTAGCTTCTTACTGAGGCTAACTAGGGAGTTTCTCCAATCATGGGATTTTACTCTTTTTTGCAACAGTTTCTTTCTTCTGTTGTAGAGTTTGTTTATGGCAGGGGACCACCAAATTGTCTTCCTTTTTTTGGAGGATAGCATCTTGGTTCTGTTTGGGATTGCATGATCCATGCACTCATGTAAGTACTTATAAAGTGCATTTGTGTAGGATTCAGCAGTCATACCTCTATTGTCCATCAGCATGGATGTCGTGAAGTTTGCCACTTCTGTCTTAAGAAGCGTGAAGTTGGCTTTGGAGAAATTTTTTACTGTGGTTTCCCTAATGGGGGTTAGGGGAGGGATGTGGATGTCTAGGGTGATTAGCTTGTGGTCAGATCTGACCAACGAGGAATTGACCTCTGGTGTGGAGCACCGGTTGCCCATGTTGGTAATAACCAGGTCTAGGATATTGCTGCCCCTGGTGGGGGTGTGGATAAGTTGATCCATGGCATTGGAATTTATGAATTCCAGAAAACGTTGAGCACAAGAGTTGGTACATGAGGAATTAATGTTAGGGTAGTTGAAATCGCCCATTATTAGTGTGTTAGGTTGTACCCTAATATTTTCCAGTGTATTAAGAAATGAGGAGTGGGAATCCTGGGGCATGGTGGGGGATCTGTAGCAAGCTAAAATTTGGATTGTGGTCTTGCCCAGAGTTAGTTGCACTTGGATAATCTCGGATGCATTATGCTGAGCAACTAGCCTGGAGGTGTGGATATCCTTAATGAATATGGACACGCCTCCGCCTTTAGTGTTTCAGTCCAGGTTAGGTGGCCGAAAAGTGTGGTATGAATTATAGCCTGGTAATGTAGGGGTACTCTCCGTAGCCTTGAACCAGGTCTCTGTCACTGCACAGATGTCGATGTTCTCCATTTTAAGGAGTGCCTCGAGTGAGCGCATTTTGAGGTTTAGACTTCTAGCATTGAGTAGCAATACCCTCAGATTCTTCTTGCCTGTACCTGTTAGGGTGGTGAATTTGTCATTTGAACCTTGCCTAAAAAAGGCACTATAGGGGTGGCTAGAGCCTTAGCCAGTATCCGGAATCCCAAGGGTGACAGGTGCAGGCTATCTCTGGCAGAGCATCGTGGTTTGTCGATCATGTCATCCCAGGCAGACAGATACTGGATCCCTTTAGAATGACACTAGAAGCTTAGCCAATTGTTGAAGTCAATCAATTTGTCCTTGCACTGTGGTATCATTCTGGGTGATGACAGGATGCTACTCAGGGCTAGGGTCATACCTGCCTGGACTACAAGATTGGACAGCTCCTCCATGTACCTTTTCATGTAGTCCAAGGAGGTACGTCTCAGGTCATTCACACCAACATGGACAATGACAGAGTCATATTTGTACTTGTTGTGGAGTGACCTGAGTGCATGCATTATGTGGTGGATCCTGGCACCTGATAGGCAGCTGACAGTAACTTTCTCCTTGTTTAGCCTGGTGAGTGGAACATCAGTGTGCCTGACTATAGAGTCACCTATGACTAGTGTGTTGGGTACGTTGTTATGCCTTATGGGCTGTGGTTGAGTGGCACACTGAGTTTGTGGGCTATGTGTCATTTGAGTTGTGTTGGGGGGTGGTGGTTGCTTGTGTTTCTGCTTTGGAGGTCCCTGTTGCTTGGGCAGGTTTTTACTGAGAGCCTCCGCGAACGTAGGTGTGTGTTTTGTGTTTCTATGTGTGTGTTTTGGTGGTGTAGGTTTTGAGGGACTATGTGCTGAGTGTGGTGTGGTGCAAGTGTTTACCTTCTCCACTTGACTGTCTAGTCCAGTCTTGGGTGAAGAGAGCTTTGCTTCCAGTTTGGCAATATAAGTGCATCTCTCACAGGTTGTAGTGTTGGGTGGTAGGAGGAGAGGGTTGTCTGTGTACATGAGGCAATTACTGCATTGTCCCGAGATGCCCAGATTCATCAGGTAGACAGGAGAAAACACCGGGAACTGACCCTTAGACATGCCTGGATAGGTGCTTATTTGTTAAGTATTAGAAACTGTTTTCATCTAGACAGTGAGGAAAGTTGAGTGCTGTAGAAATTTGTAGCTTATTTAGTGCTTACAATAAGTTCTGAACAAGTGCTGAGCTCAAAGAAACAGACATGAGTGCTGAAACAAAAAACTGGCTAGTTCTAAGAAACAAAATTAAGCTAGAAGGCTTCCCTCCAACACAGAAAGGCTTGGGGGCCTAGAAGCCTACAAATAGTCCTGGACACAGCAAATCTATATCCACACTAGACTACCCACAGGAAAGGCAGGAAACAAGCTTTGACATTTTTTTTTTTTTTTTTTTAGTGGAAAGAGAGAAAGGAGTAGCAGAAACTAAGATGATTGGCCTTCTCAAATGTTCTCCCTGTATTGGGTAGAATGAGGTAATAACACTAGACTGGGAGGAGGGTCCCAGATCAAATTTACAGAAGGGGTGGGCAACTGCAAAGCCACCAACTATAAGAACACTATACCAATAGGGAGGGAGGGTAGGAAACAAACTGCAGAAATGTTTCTCACAGCAGAAAAGCAGCAGTGAGCCTTTAAATGAAAGTTTTAAACAGCTAAAGGAGCCTCTAGAGAAAACGTTTAACTGCAACAAGTTATCAGAAACAAACAACCCGACAGATGCTTAATAAAAGTGGACAATTTCCAGTCAATACCTCACACACAGTGAAACTAGCTAGAAAAATATACAGTACACAAAGTGCTATAGATAACTTGAAAAAATAAGCAAAAAAACAGGATACTTAATGTTATATATTATAGATCTGAGTTTGCTCAGTGTCCTTCCTTCGATTAGCTCAGTGTGAAATGGCAGAAACACTCACAACTTAACTTCTTAGGTAACAGAAAGTTGAAACCTGAGACAACTTTTAAGAAACAAAAAGCTCAAAAGAACCAATGAGGTGCTTAGTCTAAGCTGTAGTCCATATGACCTCAGTCAGCCAATGACCTTAAACAATTCTCTCTCACTGAAATGCCTGATGGCTTTGGCTAAACCAAGATGTCCCTGAATATGTGCTCAGACACAAAGCCTCCACAAACACTAGGCCCAAATACAAGCCTGAATATGGATAACGCTACAAATATCCACACTACTTAAACAAACTGCAGAAATGTTTCTCACAGCAGAAAAGCAGCACTGAGCCTTTAAATGAAAGTACTCAGATAAGCTACACAGGGTTTGCGGAAGAGACTGGTGAATGTTGGAACATATGGCAACTGAAAGTGAGTCAGCAGTGTGGCCAGCTGAAACTCCAGACCTCCACTACATGCTGGAATATTTGAAGTCTCAGTAGGCCTGAGGTAGCGATAATTCTCATGTTATCCACCTGACTGTAAGAGCTACTGGAGTATGATCTGCAAGAAGGCAAAAAGGCTTACCACTGCTCAACCAGAAAGAAAACCAGCCCTGCAGCACATTATATTATCACTCTGTTCATATCCAAGTCTACATGGTAGAGCACAGCTGCAACAAGAGATGACTATATTGTGATATTTTCCATACTAAGACTATGACTGATACTTAGTTTACAGGCAGTAGGAGTCCATCCTTACGTACTAAAGGCACTCAAGGAGTAGGCCTAGTTATGTGGTCCTACAGCTACCCACTCAAATGCCATGTTTTGGATTCTGCACCACTTTTTAACAGCATTGCACTGTATCCTTCATTACATACACAGCAGAAGTTCTTACATAATCAAGTATAACATGACCAAATGTATGGAGCAGTAGACAGTGTTGTCACTTGCACACACATTAACTCTAAAAGAAAAATAAAAGCTAAGCCCTTCTGAGATTAGGCAGTCATGCTACTAAACTTCAGGCATTTACCAGTGATCAGCATTTTTTTTCTGATGAAATAATAGGTAGATTTGTAAAACTCTGCTTCTTATTGGACTAGTTGCATATTTGTGAAAAAATCAGAGGCTAATTGCTATGCCCTTATATCTCAACCAGGGACACTTGTTGGATTAAAAGTCCAGTGCAAGCTATATTTCTATAGATGAGGCATCTGACAGTCTAGAACTGCCAGCATTTTCTTCTCAGTTTTCAAAAGCCATAATGGGACAATTTAATCTTGCAGAAATGTGGCCTGGGTTTACAGCTACTTCCAACTTCCTGATAGTTTCTCAGCCTCAGTGTGTATTTATATATTTCACATGCTACCAGCCAAGATCTGGGAACATATGCCACCCCAGTGCTTAAAAAATAATAATATGTGATGTAAAACCCTTTGGCAGCATTTCAAGTGCCAACTCCAAGTAATTCAATTTTTTCCTCACCTTAGCTCACTGATGTGGACATACATTTCTCAGTCTTCTGTACCAAACACCTGCCAATTACCTCTGTATATGCATTTGAAAACCTCTTAATATTCCTGTATAATTATCACTTCTCTAACACATGCCACTTGACTTGCTACCAAGTAGGGCAATAACACCCTTAATTTGCTTCATTTGTATTTTGGTTTACTAATATTTAATTGAACTGTACTTGACTGAAAATCAAATGTTTGAAAGAATTTGACAGAAAAGCAATTTGACTGAAAGCCCACTTGACTGAAACACATTTCGCTGAATCAGAAATCACTGAAAATATTCAACATAAGAAAATACAACATAAAATAGGTTTTTGCAGAGGTCAAGCCCTCTGCACTCCCCATGTGGGGGACTTTGCACCCTCCTTAATTTTATATATATTAACTCCACGGACACTGAACCACTTGGAAAAGAAAAAAACACCATACACAGTATATGTCAATATATAAATAATACATATAACTGCACTTTAAAATGTTTTGCAAACACAGTGCTGCAGTTGTAAAATGTAAATATGTAAGTACTACACATGACTCTAACTTTGTAATACATTATATTTAAAAAGCAAAATGTTGCATAATGTAAAGGATTACAAGCTTGTTTTAAATATAAGATAATGTAATACCATAATGTCATTTAAGAAGCAAATTGTACTTCAAAACTGCTTATGAATATTCTATCATGTTATTCTCTTTGCTTTTATGTGCTCATGCCATAATGGCCTGGGTCATTGCTGAAAGTGGTCTACTGACAAGTCAACCCACCTGGTTAACAAAATGAAATAAATAAATATGAAATATCGGTCATGTTACAGAATGACATTTTTACATGGAGGTTGCTGTAGTCAGGTTGCTACATTTCTCCCATGATACAACAGATACAGAGTTAGTTGTCCTGCAGAGGAGCAGGTGTGTTTGGTGCTTTTCCTAAGCTGCTCAACAAGCTGCATGTATCAATGAGGTGGGTATCAGCAGTTAGTCAAACAACTCTCAGGCAGTCATAGCAATTGCTATGATTTAATATGGTGCTGGTTATATAGGAGTAGTTCTGCTTCTGAGAAATGCACTTTCTCAACCCTAACCTTAACCCATTCCCTAAAACCTATGGCAGGATTAACATACCTGACAAAGTATCTGCCTTTGGTAGAAAGTACTTCCAGTGGCTCCTTCTGATAAATATTCTGTGTTCATTGAGTCATTTTTCCCCAAAGAAAGGGCAGAGTACATTTATATTCTAATCTTCTAAGCAGTTACTATCCATGCCATGTGTTTGTTTTCATGTGCTATCTGTGCCATTTTTTCTGTTTATTTTTATCCTGACATGATGTGAACATCTCTACTCTAGTAGCATTTAAGCAGTTCCAAACAATGGGTCCAGGTTTCTGAAATGGGTGTTACACTCCATTTGCAGTGTTTTCACTGCTCTCCTTGAATGGTTTATTCCAGAGGTTTCTTTCATTGTTGTCCTTAGCTGTATTATTGTATTATACTTAGGCTAACTGCTGTTTGACAAGGAAACTCTCATAGCAAACTTTCATTTGAAACTTAGATACGACTACCCCAATAACTAACAATTATCTTCTGCAATTTCAGTATTTTTTCCTTTAACCTTTCAAATTTCCATTTCAGTAAGAACTGCAGTAAAAGGCCTATTCCTTGGCAATTACTTTCAGGTTGCAATCTGTCTTTTTAATTTTTACTTCAGTGATTTAACTCAGATGTTGTTTCAACCAATGATAACGTCTAATCAAGTGAACACTTTGGCATAATGTCTTTCTCTGAGGGTCTGGTTATATAATGTTATCAGTACACAGAGTTCTTTCAGGAACTTTTATTTTTGACATTAGCAAGCAGCATGGCATTTTACAAGAGTGTTTTCTTTGCCTTTTAGCATGCCATGTTGCTTAGTTATGCTTTTTTTTTCAGGCAGAAATCTGCAAGTCACTTTCAAATTAGAGAATGCAGTTTCTCTCTAATAACCTGTTTCCCTGAACACCAAGGTAAATTAGATATGCAATCAGTAAGGGTATTATGCAGAGAGACTACTAAATACAACAGTCTTGATAATAAAAAAGAAAAAAGAGCAAAGTCTCATTTGAAGAGACGTCTAAATACTGAAGTCTTGAATGATACAGAAACAAAAGGAAAATCTTATTTGTATAAGATTTTTTCTTATTATTTTGTATATTCAATATGTTTGCTGCTGTCTAGTGCCATGGATTTTTCATTGGATTTGCTTTCTGTTCTTGAATACTGCCTTACCTCATTCTTATTTAATTTTAATATGCACAATGTTATTTTAATGTTTAGTACTGTGTTAGTATATAAAACATCTGGGATTTCAATGTGTTTCACATTTCCCCTCAGTGTTCTTGCAAGTTGATGGAAGTAGGACTGAGAGGCACACCTGTGTAAGTACTTATGGTAATAGATCACTATACCTGCAGTTCTCCTAGATGGTTTGCATAAGTACTTACGGTAATAGAGCACTATGAATGCAGTTCTCCTAGATGGTTATGTAAGAAAATCTATTTATCTTAGGTTTAATGTTGTCAGTTGCACACAACCTAATTAAAGATAGGTTCATTACTAAGGAATATTAGAAATGAGGCAATATCATTATAACTGCTGTTGGTGAAGTTAATGCTTAACGCAAGAAAACTTTCAGTTTAATTTAAAAATGTCATTTCATAGAAAATCAGTGTACTTTTATGTCAGAAATTATTTATAACCAATTAAATAATACATTAAAATATTGTTATAGAATTATAAGAATGCAATCTGCATCAGTAGTCTAATTTTATAACAAAAAAATCTGAGCTGACCACATGTGACTCATACCTTGGCAGTCTTTTCCTACTTAATTTCTATTTCTGCTTAACTACTTCCTTAATGAAGGGTTCCCACAAAAACAGTCATCAGCAGGAGTAAATTACCTTATTATCTGTATAATCCATTAAGGATATTTTAATTGTTATTGTGTAACTCGTGACAATCCATACTGATGTCATACACCTGAAACTGGCTATATTAAAACAAAGTGAAATGTTTCACTTCCACTCCATTTTTCTGCCCAGGATTGTGCAGATTATATCTTCCTGGTGGCTTCTACTTCAGTAAAATTACATGTTGATATCTTTCTGCTATTTTAAATCCTTGGTTTTCACTGCCTCTTCCAACTGTGGTTATACTTAGGGACAAGCAATGAGGAACTCTTAACTGGATAAAAGACCTGAAATAGGCCTGATTCCCTCTGCTACATTACAGTTTTCTCCATCTTGCAGGTCAGAGGTATGGAAGATGTACTCTATGCATGCTTTGTCAGACAGCCTCTAAATGTCTGTCTGTGCCACCTCCCCATTTTCAGTGAAATGATTTTTCTGCAGTGACCTATGAAAGTTCAGGTTTTGCCCACTGCCTGCACCCCAGGAAGGACATACAGATCTTTGAAGTCTTGGATATTCCCTTTCTAAAAAAAGTGGTATTGCATATGCAATATACAGATATTATGCGCAAATATTTAAGTAAATTGAAATACAAAAATAAATCTCACTAAAGCAGATGCTATATAATGATGTAATGAGGCCAGAGGCATTACCATTTGCTTGTTAATCAAAATGTGCTTTTAATTGTGATTGACATTTAATGTATGTAGTTAGCTCTGTTAGGTATTTGAGTGGCGATTTCCAGAGCTTAAGCCTAGAGTAGAAATGCTGTGCATAATTCTTTGGATATTGAATTTGGATTTTTTTGTATGGGATTGAGTGTGTTTGCATTAGGTATGCCACCTTTTCAAATGCCCAAAGTGGGACATTTTTTGCAGAAATATGAGATTTTGTGGGAAAAAAACATTCCCAGAAACAGTGCAAAGGACAGAACTTCACTTTTTTGCCTTTTATCAAATAGTACATTTTCATTATTCATGCATTCAAAGATGACTTTTATGTTTTATCCATATGGTTAGAGTGTGAAGATTATGTTCTTGTTGATACTAGAATGGTAGGAGGGAGCTTGACCTGAAAAATCACCATATCATCTGCATATGAGTTAAAGAGACTGACAGTTTTGGTTAGGGCAAAACATTGTACCTGTTAGATTTCCTTTTGCTCATTTTAGTTAGTATTTCTTCTGCAAGTGGCTACAGAAAAGCCATTGCCCTTTGATACATCCAAAAGGCATCCTGCTTAGTGAATGAAAGATTAGGTTGAGGTATTGAAAAAAGTTTGATATAAATAATTTTTATAATATCTTTCTTATGGTAGGTAATATTAGGATGGGTCAAAAGGGGAATGGATGCATTTCATAATGTAGCCTACTTTGGTAAAAGTTTCATTGATGCTATTTTCTAAATAATAAGCATAATGGTTTGATTAATACAAAGATTGTAAATGATCTCTATGGGGTACAGTGATGAATTACTTTTTTTTTTTAAATAAAAAAAAAATTATAATTACAGTATACACATAACTTATATAATTTACAATGTTAAATACATATAAATATAATCACTGACATAATCAGTTATATCTGAAGAATATATTCACCAGTGCTTATTCAGCTGACAATTATTTAAATTTCCCTAGTAATATTTTCATTTTCCCCCAAATTTAAGATTTGAAACTTTACTTTTTGTTTTCATAACAGAATGTATTTATTTTTGGCAAGCAACAGTGACAATATTCATTTATCTAGGAAAGCTAGGAGAGGCTTCCTTTTTCCAGTTTGTAGTAATCACCTTTCTTGCAGTGGTCAATAATGTATATACCAATGGATGTTGCTGTACATTTATACATTTTGGAGCTGAAGCATTTGCTAGTATAAAATAATGGTGGTTCCTTGCAGTTTTATCTATCTTCATTTCGTTTATTCGTGGTGGAAGGAACCTTTGGATGGTCGGCATTTGTTTACTGCTATTAGTCTTGCTGTTTTTGTGCTTAGCCGACCATTACATGATGGAGATGCCTAACATCGAATTGGACTACAATCCAACAGGTACTTTGGGAACCTATAGTTGGAATTACTTGTTTTATCAAAAAGATAATCCGCTTTTGAAGCTGGACATTAAATGTGATGCGTCTGTAAATACTGCCAGTAGTAATGAGAATTTACATGACTTCTTTGGTCAGTTGAGAAATCTGGAGAATGATTTATATCATCTACACAGGCTTGTCTGGCAAAAGAGACATTTGCAAGCCTGCCTTCATTTTAAAGTTATCCCCCGCAGCATGCGGGTTCTGTGCATGCCGACATATGGGGATAGCCATCCTGAGCTACTACGTAGATGGCAACAGCTCAACATTGAGTTCGGCAATAAATATATACATCTGTTACTGGACTATTTTTCTCCTATTGAGGCTGAGCTCCTAACCAAGGTGGAGGAACAATATCAGTTTCTCACTACGAACTACCAAACGGAGTTTTGTACTTCAAAAATACTTAATATGAACAAGCAATTAGCCCTCTATAGTAATAAATTAGAACAAGTTAAACTCAAGAAATTAAGACGTGATCTCCAAGATTTCCAGTCGGGTCGCATCTTTGTTTGGCCAAGGATTAATCAAAAAGAAGTATCTCAAACTGTCCATACATCTGAAGCTTCACAATTGATGAACAATGAACCTGATGCTTCCGCTGAATTATTGGATGCCCATGTGATGACAGACAGTCATTCAGGTGATATTATTGACCATGGGTCTGGCCAATCTAACACCTCTCTGCCCTGTAATCAACAGGGTTTGTCTCATAATAATAACTTGGGTGCTAAACCTAAAACCAACAGTTTGAACAGTACTTTTGTTGCACCGGTGCCTTTAAACTTCCCTCTTCCATACAAGAACGCAGTACGCACGCGCTCAATCAGTCGGGGAAGAATGAAAAGAAAGATGTCAGGAGAAATGCCAGAATGGAGAAGGAAAGCAAGGAACTGAATTGTTTATTTTTCAACTTAACCTCGAGGACTTTTTCAGCAGATGAACAGAGTATCCTAAATAAAGGCCTGTCGTTTATTCCTTCTAAAGGAAGTACATCATCTGATACTCTCATAGGCTTACGCCTTTTTGCAAGAAAGCTATCGCTGCAGGTATGGTTCAAGGACAATCAATCAGATAAATCTGAGTTTGACTATAAAACTTATGTCTGTAAAAGGAAAAGTTGCTTTGTACCTCCAATACCACCAACTGTTGATTGTTTCATGCGTGCATGTGAACGTGAGTTCTACTCTTATTATGAACAAGAGAAACACAAAGGTACTTTTGTTAATTTAAACCATGCACAAAGATGTTCCCTAGATAATGTATGCCATTATATGAGCGTAGTTTTTAAACCAGCTGATAAGGGAGGGGGAATCGTTGCATTAGATACTGCCTTATATAAACAACTGATGTATGATATGCTGAGTAACGATAAAGCATACAACATTATAGATAGGTCAAAGATAGAATCTATAATTAACTATGTACATGATACAATTTATGACCTGCTTATGACTAGATCGATAGATAAAGCTCTTTATGACTTTCTAATGATAGATTCCCCCCTCATTCCCTTGATAAAGGGACTACCTAAGTTACACAAAAATGAGGACCCTCCCCCACTACGACCAATAGTATCAGGTGAACATTGGGTCACTGAAAATGCTTCACTATATGTGCAATCTAGACTTGGGCCTATGGTCAATGCTGTCCCTACTATTTTGAAGAATTCTTATGACCTTTTAGATGATTTGAAACAAGACATAGTTAGGAATAACATCAATGGAGGTACTCTGTTAGTCACACTGGACATTAAAAGCCTATTTACCAGCATCCCCAACGAGTATGGCCTCGATGCGATAAGGTCCCATTTGGTTGACCTTGGTAATATTGATAGCAATGAGATAATAAACATCTGTTGCCTACTGGATTTAATTCTAAATAATAACATCTTTCTGTTTGACCATAAAGTATATGCACAGGCATGGGGAGTAGCCATGGGCACTCCCTGTGCCAATGCTTATGCCAACCTTGTGGTCTATAGATGGGAGAAAGAGTTCATATTTAATGACCCTAGGTTTAATAACGTCATCCTCTACAGACGCTTTGTAGACGACGTTCTGATGCTTTGGAACGGAGATATGCACATGTTGAAGGAGTTCATATGCTATATGAACTCAACTACTTCATTCTTTACTTTTACGGATGAATGCTCTTTTACAAATGCTAATTTTCTGGACATTACTATTATTAAAGAAAATAACTATAGTTTAACTACCACCTTGTATAGAAAACTGTGTTGGAAAAATAGTGTTCTTCACTATGACAGCCTACATCCGCGTTACGTATTTCGCAATATAGTAAAAGGTCAGATGACTAGAATACTCAGAATATGTAGCAACGAACAGGATGCTAGGGAATTAATAGAACATCAAAAGGAATACTTTTTAGATAGATGTTATCCGATTGATCTAATAAACAGCGTAACTGATGCTCTTTTTGAAATGCCATCACATATAAGAAAGTCAGGCCATTCTTTCTTTAAAAGAGAGAACAATAAGGGGGTTGTGTATGGAATTAAATATACTAATGATGTTGAGCAACTAATTAGGATTATCAGAGGTAATTGGAAGATACTGCTATCAGATCCCTCTCTTTCACAATTAATAGGGAAGAAACCTATTTTTAGATATAATAATTGTCTAAACATTAAAAGACTACTCTGCAAAGAAAAACTAGATGTTGTTCCCATTGATATAAGCGCTAACTTTAAAACGGGTACTTTTGCATGTGGCAGATGCTCATCATGCAAATACATTAGTAAGATTCAACTTCCCAATGTTTCTGGTATTAATATGGTTTTTAAACCCATTTTTTATGCTACATGTGACACGCAGAATGTTATCTATCTCGCAGTGTGTAATCAATGTGATGCATACTACGTAGGGATGACATCGCATAGACTGAAGGATCGTATATACAACCATATTTACGACATAAGGAAGAGTAATCTTACTAATGCACTAGCTATGCATTGTCATGATAAATTCCAACATAGTTTCAATTTTCTGGTTTTGCAAGTAGTTAATCCAAATAGGAGAGAAGGGGACCATTTAGGTACCATTGAAATGTTTGAATTAAAGTGGATATTAAGATTAAAAGCCCATCTTCCACCTGGACTAAATTCGACGGTTAGTATCCGTCCGGTTCTTTTAGGAGCCTCATAACATATTGATTTCTTTTTTTTTGGCCCTTCACACCTACGCAGTCTACATTTTCATATTATATGCATATAGGTTGCGATATATTTTTGAATACAGCATGATTGTCATCATACTTTTATCTTACACTCCATGCCAGCCTACTGGTGTTTCAAATATGGTCAAGACTTATTGTATTGCTGTATTATGTCTTCATTACATTGATAACCACCATTTATTATTAAATGGAATAGAATACATCTATATGGGATCGGTACCCTGAGTCCATGTTATCATGTATAATAATGTCCAATTCTCTGAGTAGATTATGATATACACATATTATTATTTGACCTACTAGCTCAACTATCAGCTTAATGCATGGTACCAAGTGGATTGAACACTGCTTGAGATGTATACCATGGAATCTATTAAGGATATTGATTGTAAATATATATTTTAAGAATATTACTTAATTGTTATGTTTTAATGTGATGCATCCCCAGCATTCTGACTGTGATTGGATCTGCTACGCATCCTGCTATCTGGTGTTTATAGTTAGCCTGTTGTTATTTGAGCCTTGTTAAGAGGGGTTTGTTACTGTCTTATATTTTTATAAGACAGTTTTGATAATGCTCACACAAGTAGCGGATTTTTTCATAGTCCCTTTAGTTATTTCAACAAGTTGTTAGGCATTTGTCAAGAGACTATTACTGTCTCATGTACTTTTAGTCCTACAATAAAATTTTTTCAGTCTTCATGGTGGTTCCTTGCAGTTTTATCTATCTAGTATAAAATAATGTGAAAATATACATTTTCAGAACCTACTATATTAAAAAGTATTATATATACTTCCAGAACTTTATATTCTTCTCACACTTCTAGAAGATATGCTATCAGTTGTATTTTAACAATTTCTTACATATCCTACATCTCCAATAAATGTCTTCCTTAATATTAAATATATTAATAATCCTGTGTGGTGAAAAGATAATTCTGTGTAAATATTTCCATGTAAATAGTTTCCAGTAAATATCATTTGTTGTTAATACCACCAACTTCAAAATAAGTTCTTTATTGCTATCTGTCACATATTTATGATATTATTGACTAATACAATTCTAAAATGTATATCTGTTTTTAGATCTAATTGTAATATTAATTTGCATAATCAGAAAACTAAATTCTCCATTCATGCTGAGGAATAGTGAAAAATATTCTAAGAATTTTGAATACATTTTTTTCAGTATCTGTAATGAAATCTCTTTTTCCTAATACATTTAATCTAATATTGTTGAACAGAATCAAATTATTACAATCAATTTCATATTTAAACAAACAATCAGATTCAATGATGCCTACACTAAGTGAACTCTTTCTGTATTTAAGAATATCCTTACCATATTGATTTTACTTTCTAATCACTGATAAAGATTCAATTAAAAGTACACATACTCTATACGTTGTGGTAACCTTTATTAATCACCCTCAATATTTAAGGCTGCAAGAAAATTAAAATTAGGAGGAAAAAGGTGTAAGTTATGCTTGTGTTGTCTGTTCACTCAGAATGGTATACACATAGTATAGGCATTCATGAATCCCATGTATAATTTTATCCAATGAAAAAAAATTTCATGCTTTTAAATATATACAATTGTAAGTGTATCATATTCTTCTGGACATTACTATCAATAGGAGTATATGCTATAGAAAAAAATTGAGAAAAATATTTTTAATATTGGAATGTTTCGAAATATAACTTCTACAATATTTTAACACAATAGTTTATTAGCTACTTTGTTAATAGAGCCATTAAAATATTTTGGAATCTAAAGTATTATTTATAGTGTCCAAAGGGAGATGAATCATTGTTGTATGTAGCATTTTCCATTTTGCATGAAGGTGATTGCCTAATCAGTACAGAACTGTCTCAATCATAGAAGTCTGAGAATATGCGTGTATGCCAGGAAGACCAATTGCTCAGTTAGTCCATGTTCTAATATGATTTAAAAGTGCCATTCTGGGTCTCATTGGATGCCAGATAAATGTTGGCATTGTACTATTTACTTATTTTAATATTTTCTTATCAAGGATTAAATATGTAGATTAAGTAATATATAATATTTTGAGAAATGTGACTATCTTAATGAGTATAAGCCTGCTGTCACAAGAAAATAATGTATTATTTTAGTTAGTAGTTAGTTTTCTAAATTCCTTTGTAACCATCTTGTAATTTTCTTTTAAAATAGAGTCAATATTATCCACCAAGAATATGCCTAAATATTTATACATGTTTTATTTAATTTTGATTCATTAATAATTATTCTGTTTTTCTCACTATTACATTTCATTTTAGATGTTTTCTCAAATAATGAAATGATTATTTTATTTCTTTAAATATAGCATATAGTCAAAAGAATATCAACAGCAAATAGAAATATCTCAGAGAAAAAAATATAAATCTTGAAGCCCTCAGTTTTAAAAGTTTCTCTTATATAATTTGTAAATGGCTCAATTGTTAAAGCAACTAATAAAGGGGAGACAGAGTAACCTTATTAAATACCCTTATTTAAATGAAATAAAAGAGGAAAGAAAGAACAAATTTTAACATAGGATTTGAATCTTTATATAAATCATTAACTGAACAAGTTATTCAGGAAAACAATACATTTCTAAGAACTTAAACAGATAAGACCGAATGGCTAAATCATTTTTTCAATGTCTAAACCTAAGACTGGTAATTTAAGAGATGTTTGTTTTTGTGTAATCTATGATAGCTATGATTATTTTAATATTATCTTCTGCTCTTATGCATGTTTATCCACAAAACAATGTTTGGTCTTTATGTACTAGACAGTTAGAAAAAGCTGTCAGTCTATAAATAAGTATAGAAATGAACATTTTATAATCAATATGTAATAAATATTTAATAAAGTTATGTGTCTGAATAAAGCACATACATCAGGATCTTTACCTGATTTTAAAATTGAAGTTAAAAAATATTTCTAAGATAGCGGATTATTTCTAACTTCTATAACTAGCTTAAAATCCTTTTAAATAATAAAATTATGTTCAGGGTAATAGTTTATACATTTCTAGCCTGGAACATCACTATGTTTGGGTTTCTTTATCTGATCTTTCGTTTATTTCAAAGCAATTTCTCTCGAACAATGCTTGCATTGGAGAGGGTTTAACTTTTTTCTTAATATTGTTGTTTAAGAATGCATTTAAGTTTTTATCTGTTTGATGTTCCACCTCTGGTCAAATCTATGTATGTGCTAAATAGCTATAAGATATCTTCTAAAGTGTTTCCCTTACTGGAGTTTAAAATATTTTTAATTTCATTATTTTTATTCAATATTTTGATTATTTTCACTAATCTGTGTAGACCTTTAGGTGAGTGGCATAAGCATGCATTTTTATTTTTATAATTTAATTATATTTTATGAGATAATAAATCATGGAATTGTTTTATTTCCTTACATTTGTCAGTATTATCCTTGTGTCATCTTTAGACTTTTATGTTTTTATTTATTTTTTTTATTTTTGTTGTAGGAAGATTATATCCTGATCATGCTGTCTAGTCCTCTTGCTATACCAAGCTTTAATTTCCCACTGTATATAGACCTTTAGGTAATGACATAGAATTATATCACTAATCATCTTATTATCATTGAAATCCATATATTTATTGATTTCTATGTGAACCACATCTTTAAAATATGGTTGATTCATGAAATACACAATTATTCTTGAAGTTAAAGACAATATTTTAAAAGCAGCTATTAGATTAATGCAAATATCACTGTAATCTGATAGTGGACATGGTAAATCTTTAACTTTGTCTAATGTATTTTGTAGATCAATTGAGACATACTGTACAACCTATCTATTTTTGTGTGCTCAACACACAGCAATAATGGGTATAATACAGGGAATCCTTTCTGAAAATAAAATTATGTATTTGAAACTTATTCTCAGTCCAGCTTTTTAGTACTTTAACTGGGGTTTCATGTTACATATAATAAGATTAGAAGTGGTCATCCATTGAATTTGTATCTACAATAGAATTAAAATGCCCAGCTAAATTTAAACAAGTTTTCATTTTATTCAATAGAATTTCATGTTCATCCTTATCTACTTTTCCTCTGATTCTGGGTATCCAGTATGTATTTACTAATGTGCATAGTATTATTAACATCCCTTTTGTGTCTGAATGTGTTGTTAAAACTTTAGGCATAATTGCTAATTTTGTCTATAGTACAGAAATTCCACTTCTTTTCTCCTTAAAGAATGATGACCTCAGTAACTCAGTCTTTATTGTTTAAAGATTTGATAGATTTATCCAACACATGAGTTTTCTGAAGGAAAAATGTATTTGCTTTATAAATGTTTAAATTTTTAAAACAACTTTTCTTTTGTTACCATGGTTTATACCATTGATACCAAGAGATAAAACTTTCAGAGTTTTGACATATTTATTTATTTACTTATTTAGCATTTATTGAGTGGGAAACTCTGACTAGGACAGAGCCTATTTTCAGTGGAGACCCAGGGAGAAATGCTCCAGATGCATGTCTTTGGAATGTGGCAGGAAAGTGGAGTACCTGGAGGAAACTAATGCGAATACAGGGAGGACATGCAGACTCTGCACAGAAGGCAGCCCAGATGAGAATTGAACCAGACATCTTGCTGGTAGGAGACAACATTAACCACTGCATCACTGCACTGCCCATATTGGTATTTTGGTATGTCTTTATTTTCTTTTAATTGGAATAATGTTATCTATGTGTTCATTATAAATTTCACTGAGAAAATTTAAATATAGTAAATGTGTGATATTAACTTTGAAGAAAAAAATACAGTTTATTGCAAAAAATATACAAAAGTTGAACGCAGGCTTGGGAACACATAATTTATTAATAGTATAAGAGCTTTTGACTCATAAAGTAAAATAAAAGATACTTCATCAGATACAAATACATCACAGATTAAAACAGTTTCAAATAGGTAAAAGCATCACATGATAGCAGTCAATTAAACAATTAATTAGCAAGTCAGTTTTTAAAGTAATCTAAAAATCTTAAAAATCAGAACATCAGTACATAACTCATGAAAATCTACTATACAAAGAAAAATAAACTAATATCCACAGCTTACTCCTTTATATAGCTCTTCTTTTTTTCTTCTTTTCCTCCAATCATCTGTTAGCAAATATCTCTTCAATCAAAGCTCTATATCTGCATAAACAAATTATTTTTAAGTTTAAGTTATGAATACAAAATCAACCAAACAACTTTAGTTACATCTTATAGTGGCATTATAAATTCAGTATCAAATATTTTATTGCATTGAAAAGCATTCCTTATAAAAATTACAAAGCAACTAATATTAATTATTCTAAAATTTACAAATAAATTATTAGAAGTTATTTGTTAAACATATGATTCTTGGGAATGAGTGCAAATGACTAAAATAAGTAGGTTAAAAGAAATATTAGAACAGTTTGAGTGTGTTTTAATTTACAAGAATATAACATTATCAACTAATTTTAAATGTCGGAAACTTAAAAACTTAGAAAAAGTTAAAACAATCAGTTTTGTATTAGAAAGCATCTCTTGGTGTATATGGGGTCTTGACCTAAACATCCATCACCTTTCAGTAAGAGCAATACTCAATGATTTAATGTTAAATTAGAATTTTTGTAAGGAATGTACCAAATATCACTGACAAAAATCTGGACATTGTTCATACAACTGGTCTACTGAGTAGGATGATGTTGATAAACCTGAGGTTTCTTATGGTCAGAATTCAATGTATTTACATTGTCTGATAACTGCTTAGTCCAGTTCAGAAAGCACATTGCAGTATGTATGCATTTTTTAAAATGGTATCATTCTGTGTATTTCTGGCTTCTATAATAGTTTGTTACAGTATGGATATATGCTGTTATATTTTGTTGAGACTTGTGATACAATTCCAGGCTGTATTAGCAGACAGCAGTGAGCTTATCATTTACATTGGCAACACAGTGATTAGGAAGCACAGCTGTCTTATGGTGTCTGACAACTACATAGTGGGGATTATTACCACTGCAGTACTTGGGAATCAAATACTCCTCTACAAGCTGTATTATAGTTTCAAAGAAATGGTATACAATAAGTGAATCTGGCACCCATAATATTCACAGCGCATCCCCAAAAATCACTGAAAAGACCCAGTGAATAGGATAGAACATTTAAAAATTTGAACTACTGGAATGGCAATCAATACATAATTTGTAATTCTGCATAGGAGTGACATAGTTTGAAAAACATCCATATGATCCAGTGCATGAACTGATGGATAGTCTGGAGTAGGTAAGATAAATGCTACTGGTATTGTCTGCATTAACAGTAAAGGTAGTAGTGCACCAAACAGACAGATAGAGCACTGGCTCCAAGAGTGGCCACTAATATATGCTGCTCTACTATAGCTACTGCTATAACAGATCTTTTGCTGTTTCGATCACTGACAATTTCTGTCATTCAGAATAGTTGCATATATATTACTTTATGTTTGTTTTATAGTTCTCTAAATCACTTCCCTGTTGGAAGCAATTATTTATATAATTTCTGTGCCCCACTTGCATGAGGATCTTCATTTCAATTATCTTTATCTGGTCATTTGGATAAGCACAGGCACAGTACTTATATAGCTGAATTACCTCCTTCATGTAGATCACTGTTTCCAACAATAACTTGTGCAAATTATTTTAATATTGACCAAGGTATGGCCCTGGACTCCATTCTTGACAAGATGCTATTTTCTTTCTGCTCTAAAAAGGTCCAGTAAAGCTTAAAATGCACGATTTACCAAAACAATTGGTACACCACATATAGATGCACTTTAATAATTTATTTATAAACTAATCCCATTACACATTAGTTCCTCTTCTCAAAGATTATGTCAGGTTAAATAAGTTACTTGTGTTTATAAAGTAAGTACGTAGAGACTATAAGAATCAAGCTGAGTCTCATTAATAGTGACTATCTATAATCTTCTGTGCCAAACTACCAGAAAATAAGATGTTTACACATTCCAGTGACTTTTACTATATATGTATAATAAATAAATTCAGTTAGTGCTCACCTGTTATCAGGCAATTAAATTCTTTATCATCATCTTTAAAGAAAATGAAAAAGAAAAACGCGAAGTTAGTACATAACAAAATTATTAAATATCAAGCTAACTTCAATTACTAATACCTCTATTAAAATTTCAGAGTGGTTTGGGAGGACTTAAATTTTGTTTTTGACATAAACAGAACATGTTGGAGAGACAGAGTGGCTGGTAGCTCCCAGAGTCTAATTTCAGTGAGTGAGGGGATAAGAAATGTCTTGCAAAAAGCACTGAAGTGTTTATCTTAATGCAGCATGCAAGACTGAGCCACAAAAAAATAAATATGCTACTGACAGGTCAGGTACCAAAACATGAGTTGCAACTTTCAAGGTAGGTAGCAAATCATCATGAATGTTGTGCAGTGACTGCAGTTTCTGTTGCAACCATTAAGTAAAATGAAGAATGATGTTTTTAGGAGAGCAGTAGGGATTGAGAGCAATTCTCCACAATACAAGTTTTATGAGATGTATGTTTTGTCTCTAAATTTTGTTGAGTAACATTGGACACAATAAAAAATGTAAAACACACACAATATACGTTATGCACAGATAGCATGGAAGGGAGAGCATAAATGCATTCCTTAGCCCCACAAATGAATTATTCAAATGTGAAGGAAATAACACACCCTTTAAATGAGAACTAATGCAGAGTTCAGCAACATCCCTCTCTCTGTGTCCATCTGAAGCTATTGAGAATTAATGCAGAGTTCACTATCATCTCTCTCTATATCTGAACCTTTGATATATGGTTTATTATCATCAAATTACTCAGCATTGTCATCAAGTTTCTGAAGTTTATTCTTGCAAAGCAATATCTCACGCAATTACATCAGATGTACAATTTTACCATATGTTAAAGCTAAAATAGTATTTCTAGGCACTGGACAAGTTTTAAGCCATGAATCCTAACTCTGGACCTTTTTTCCTAACCAGATTTCATTACGTTTTTGTTCCACTGTCATCTTCATTTTTATGTTGAGTTAATGATGGTGCCCTGTGCACATAAAGCCTCCAACATTCAATATAGTATTCCACATGGGATATCATTAATGTTTTTGATGCTTACATTATCACTGTTTTCTATCTGCTTGCAATATCCTCCTATCTCTGCACCAGAATTCTGCTTCTGTTCCTCAATGTATCTATACATAATTTAATAACTTTGGCATGTTTAAATTTTGCAGTAGAATTTTAAATATTTTTCCTAGATGTCACCCTTTACTCAATCAATCTTTACTTAAACCTAAGAGTGGAATAATTTAACTCAGGGATTCAAATAGAACCCCAACTCTTGCATTAAGACTTCCAGTAAAAGCACTGTTTCTGCAATACAGTATTTTGTAATTCAGATACAAATTAGTTGCAATGAAGCAAGACCTCATTATCAGCTAATTTACATGTCTCTAAATCACCATTAATTACGATGAGTATAGATCAGCATTTCATGTATTGATACTGGTGGTTGGTGCATCATGTTAGCACCAGCACCCCCCATTCACTCTCCCACACACAATACACACATTCAAACACACACACACACACACACACACACACACACACACACATACACACACACACATGAACATGCACACATGCACGCACGCACACAGACACACATGCGCATACACACACACACACACACACACACACACACACACACACACACACACACACACACACACACACTCACATGAACAAACACACACAGACACACACACACAAACACACGCACGCACACAAACAGACACACGTGCGCGCACACACACACACACACACACACACACACACACACACACACACACACACACACACACACACGCACACACAGACACTCACCACATAACTCTTACTTATCCCTGAGTAAATGCATGTTAATGCAAAAGCTGTTCTTCTGGTGACTTTCTAAGTTTATAAGAGGAACAAGTAAATTTCTTCACTAATTATGTGTTTTGGTCCCACTATTAATGTTTGCTTTGTCTACATTTCTTGGACTACAAACTTGAGAGATACACTTATATATGCCCTGTTCCACTCCCCTCTAACCCTTGAACTGTTTCATGCATTGAATAATGCTCAAGATCTTCATTATATAATAAAAAAATCATTACTACACTAACTTGTCATAGCAGGTTAATGCTGCTGTTTCCTGTGTCAGGGGTATAAGGATTTAATCCCCCCTTCCCCTCTTCTTTGTAATTTCTTTTTTTCACTCTTTACTGTTATTCTAATGTTATCATTGGTGTCTAGTGGTACTACAGAGCACTAATATCCTTGGTGAGAGGGTACAGGGTTTGAGTCCTTTTTAGTTCCTTTATTGCACATTTTTTAGTGTATCAGTGATGTCTATTTTTTCCCCGACCCACATCTTTGTGAAGTATCCTTACAGCAGAGTTATAAGATTTATCCAGGTGTCTAATGGTGCCTCTTGGTGCACATCTTTGTGAAGTGCCCTTAAGGCACAAATTGTAAGGATTATTCCAGGTATCTGGTGATTTTCCCCAATCCACTGTTAGAAGATTTGCTTGTTAGTCTAGGGGAGTGTGAAAGTATGACAGACCCACAATCCCCCCACACACACACACACACCTTGCCTAAGCCCTCACTAACTCTCTTGTTAACTCCTAAGTAGACATACAATCATACATGCAACCCCTCACATATGCACACACAAATATCTATCCTAACAATACCTGACCTCTAAACACCCCACCACTTATCTCTACCATAATGGGTGAACATGAACCTTTGGCCACATTCATTAACATGAGAAGCCAGAAGGGGCCATGTTAAGTTACACAGCTGAGTGATTCTCTACATAAAAACTTTATTGCATGCAGGTCTGCAGGAGAGCACATGGCTAATTATCATATGCCTCTTAGGTTCATAAGTTCATAGGTTGGTACTAGGCTATCGGCCCTAGGTCCTAAACAAGCCTAGCCATAACAATTCCCTGGCTATTTCTTCCCACAATATTTACTTCCCTCGGCCCCTGTCTAGCAGGGTGACTGACATGATCCTCGGGGTGAATTTCCTATCTCCCGTCCAAGCGTCAAGGTTCCTTTTGAAGAGAGCCAAAGAGGCGCTCTGCTTGACATATATGGGCAGACTATTCCAGTGGAGTCTCTGGGTCAGGAACCTATCCCTCCAGCATCTTTTGTTCATTGTGATGACAAAGTTTAGATTCCTGGAGCATGTGGCTCTGGGGGATTGGGATTTCTTTAAGTGTAGCATGTCCAACAGCTCTGGGTTTGACATAGCGTTGTATGTTAAGCAGAGATCGCCTCTGAGTAGAAGATATGTGACAGAGTATAGCTGGAGTTTTTTTAGATGGTCAGCACAGGGCATCTGCTTTAGGCCTGTGATTCTTTTAGTGAGGTATTTATGCGGCCTTTCCAGTTGTTGCAGATGTCTTCAGGTACATACCAAATGGGGCGTTGTACTCTATAATGGGTCTAATGAGGGATGAGTACAGTGGGACAATGACCTCCTTTTTTCTGGATGAAAAGCCCTTAGTGATGAGGTATGCCACATAGAAGGATTTCCTGACTGTTGTGGCAATGTGGTTATCGAAGGTGAGACCACTGTCCACCTGTGTCCCCTAATCTCTTATCACACTTTCAGTGTTTAGTGTACTGCCACCTATATGGTAATTCACGGATACATGTTTTTTCCCAAAGGGGGTAACTATACATTTCTTGGCACTGAGCTTGAGCCCATGGCTCTGGCACCAAGCATCTTTTTCTGTAAGTCCCTTTTGTAGAATATCCACATAATTTGGGGATTCAATAATGGCTCCCAGTTTGCAGTCATCTGTGAACTTTGTTAGCCAGAGTCCCTTAGTATTGGCCTGTACTTCAGAGAAGTAGATGCCAAACAAGAGCGGTCCCAGGACTGAACCCTGAGGTACTCCAATTGTCACTTGTCAGGAGCTGGATTTGGAGTCGGCTACTTTTATACAGTGTGGGTTCTGTGAGTAAGCCAGTGGGCAACCCATCGACTGACGTAGGGATTAATGCCCAGCTTAGTAAGCTTATCTATGATTCCAGAGTGGGGGATGGTGTTGAAGGCCTTGGTGAGGTCCAGATAGGCTGTGTGGACCACCTTATCCTCATCCAAAGCTCTGGAGACTGATTCGAAGAAGTCATTTCGGTTCAAGAGACAGGATCGGCCCTTCACAAACCCAAACTGGGTGGGGTGCAGTGTTTGAAGGTTGCCAATGTCTTTGTTTATAAGTTCCATGATAATACGTTCCATGGCCTTTCAGATCAGGCTCATCAGACTGATGGGGTGGTGGTTCCCAGGATCCAAGGTGGATCCCCCCTTGTGGAGTTTGATAACTGTAGCTGTGCGCCACTCAATGGGCATGAATCCTGAGGTCAGGCTATGATTCCACAGAATCCCTCATACGAATCCAAGATGTGCATCCTTCTGCAGTGCAAAAGCACTGTGGTAGGGCTGTCTCTGAATACAAAAAGGTTATTGTGAGATGTGGAATTCATATGCACATTGCAGGAACCTTTCTGAATTTGGTCCTAAATGGATAACTATTAAAATAAACAAAACAATAAATAAAAGATAAAAAGAAGTAGTACAAATATCTGACATCAAATATACAGAATGTGTAACGAATATCAATAAATATTATTAAAAAAGAAGGTATTGAGACTTTTAGCCTACCCTCATTAAATGTTGATTATACCATGACCCCCCCAAAACGTGCACGCTGATTGGCCAGCGCGCACATTGTAAATCGAGTTATACTAATGGAAAAAGGTCCGGTCGCCTGGACTTTTTTCCATTAGTATAACTCTACTTTTAAAACACTGTCTCGCTATGTTAAATGGGTTTAACATAGCGATACAGCTTTAAAATAAGCAACGGAGATCTTATTATTTTAAAGCTGTCTCGCTATGCTAAACCCATTTAACATAGCAAGACAGGTTTTAAAAAAAAAAGCAATGGAGAAAGCAAGATCTCCGTTGCTTTTTTTACTGTTTCGCTATGTTAAATGGGTTTACATAGCGAGACAGTTTTAAAATAAGCAACGGACATCTCCCATTTAACATAGCGAAAACAGTAAAAAAAAAGCAACGGAGATCTTGCTTTCTCCATTGCTTTTGCCCACAGCTCTGATGTACTGTGCAGGCACGCAGTACATCAGAACTGCAGCGGATGCCAGACATCTGCGGAAGGGCAGTAAACAGGCATTATACTATGCCATTATTTAAGAAAAGTAATAGTTTATTTTCTTAAATAATGTCATGGTATAATAGCAATAACCCACTTCTGGGTGTGGGTAATGCTGTATTTACCCACAGTTGGCTTTGTTTGGTCCCTCGGGCTTCACCCTCCGGACCAAACCACGCCAACAGTGGGTAAATCCAGCATTACCCACACCCAGGCGTGGGTTATTGCTATAATAATCTCATCCTAGATTTCTGCAGCAAAAGTATGTGATTAGGATCCTTTGCTTTGGATGATGGCTGTTACAATCTGGATATGATTAGCGACTGCAACACTGGTCTGAGTTTGAGTGGAGAGAAGAGGAATGACTCTCTATATGGGGTAGGGGAGTGTGTTCTCTGGAAAATGTATGTAGTAGAACCTCTGTGGAGACTGGAAATCATGTGGAGGAGCTATTTGTAATGAAGATGTGCAGTACCACAAAGGGCAGGTCCCGTGGTCATGCAAAATGCTAATAAGGTATTCCAGGGGGAGAACCATATGCTAATTAGCTATGTACTCTCTCCCCTGAACTGCCTCCTGGAAGGCACTTATACAACCAAGTAATTCAAAAAAGCACTCAGCTGTGTAGATCAGCACAGCCATCTCCAGCACGTTATGGTACTGAACATAACCAAACGACTGTGTTCAGCAACCAAACACAAACACGGTGTTGGAGGAAACCACTAGACACCAGGGCTTTTAAAGTACCATAAAGGCACTGACAGCACTCTTTAAAGTGTCATGATGGCACCAGCATTGTAACAGGGATAGGTATGGGGGTGGGGTGGATACACTAGACCAGACAGGCCTAATTTATACATGCTCTAATAGCACTAAAGTATTATCGGGATAGGGGAACCATGGGAGGGCAGATAGCATTGACTAGTACAAGGACTATGGTGTTTTGTTTGTGTGAGAGTGAGTGGGGGACACTACTGTCTACACGAGGTATAAATATCAATCAGCTAAGATCTGTTTTGAAACAGCGGTTTTGTAATTAAATACTTTTATTTAAGTGGATGGTATCCCTGCATTGTGTTTCTGCCTATTCCGCATTAATTTTACTTGTTCTTTTTGCTGGCAGTCTCGCATTTGCCCTTGGGGTAATTTGTTCTATTTGCTTCTCATTGAAAAAGTTATTGAGTATATAATAAACACAAGTCTGGCAGATTCCTATGTAACATTCTAGAGTTGTGTATGTAAAAAGGATGCTACTGACAACTAAAATTGATATCACTTGTACATGTTTAGTTATATGAACATCTTCTGATTTGTTTACTTCATTATTTTCAATGATGATCACTAAATGTGTGTTTATGTTAGGCTTGTACACAAAGTTAGGCTCATTTACTTTTGCCATGTAATTTACCATACCAACAGCATAATTACAACTACAAAGATCTAACACTGAAATTAAAAGTACTGGACACCTATGCTTATCCACACAAGAAAAACATAAAAAAATGTAATAATTTCTAGTTATCACTACCTTGAATCATGCTCTTTTATTTAATAGCATTCATCTAATGCTACTGATATTTTTTTGTTTAAAACGAAAATTCCCTGATATTTCTATAACTGAACAACTTCACTGTTTGTGCATCATGTAGACTCAAGACTTCCTCTAGTGGCCATTAGATCAATATCTGACTCATCTACAAAACAGAACTAGATTGGCACACATGGAAAACATAATGCCATTCTATTGTTACCAAATACATCAGGGGCAGCTCGTGCTATAGGATTGCAGGACTGCAGCCCCCCAAGAAAAGTCAGACTTTCCTGGTTAACAAATGTTAAATAAATAAAAATAACAGACATTTGAATTTCAGACTTCATATTCTTCAGAAAGTACATGGTAACACAAAAGCTTTTATTCTAGCAATTTTTGAAGTTTATAAGATGGATATTTGAAATTTGTCCCTAGTTTTGGTACTGTATTCTCCCATTATTGACTTCATCCAGGTTTTTTGTGCTAAGGTTGAGAGCTATGGTGAGAACTGAATTCACTCAATATGTTTGGTGGCTGTATTCCCCCATTACTGGCTTTGTCCAGGTGTTTTTTGCTAAGAGGTTGAGAGCTATGGTGAGAACTGAATTCACTAAATATGTTTTGGGGGCTGTATTACCCCATTAATGGCTTTGTACATGTGTTTTGTGCTAAGAGGTTGACAGCTATGGTGAAACCTAAATGGTACTCACTAAATGGTAGCCATTTAAGTTTCAGTCTTCCTCTCTTTCACAAAACAACTGATTTGTCATAGTGGTATGTTGCTCTGACTGGTTTGCACAGGGTCCTGGGTTCAAGTCTTGGCAGGGAAATGTTTGGTGGTAATACATCATTTTATTCTAGCACCTTTCCAACATTATACAAGCAATGTTTAAAATGTGTCTCTGGTTTTGGGGCTTTTGCCCCCCCCCAATAAATTTTGGCTTTTTCCAGATTTCTTGTGCTGCAAAGTTCAGAGATACAGCTGAGTGTCTAGTATATTTTACAAGGAGCTGAGAGCTGCAGGGGAACAAAAGTTTAGTGCTGCTTATGCTGAGTTTGCTTGCATTGTTAATAGCACAACAGGTAGTATACTTGTTTTTGATGCAGAAGGCTGTGGGTTCTACTCCCACAGAAGGTAGATGCATTGCTGATACTGTACTGTGTTGTAAAGGGGGCGGATGCTGCAATCCTTTTTGGCAAAGATACCTAGTAACTATGAACCTGTTATCAGTTTACCATCCATTCCCTATTGCAATATTACTAGCTTATCATTTTTAATGCAGCATAGGCAATTTATTCCTCAAGGGCAACAGGCACTTTATTTGTAGATGAAACAATAAAATATAAAGTTGTTTGCTAGCAGCAACCTCTTTGTTAGTTACATATGTCATTAATGTGGAATTATTTAGATGACTTTTACTTCTTCAGAGATTGTGCATATTTACTGATACTGGTGGACTGTAGACGATTGAGTAGACTTTTATGATGGAAATGTTCTGAATTGGGCAGTTTTGTCATTATTGGTGCATGCATTTTGTTTCATTGTTTACTGGAAAAATGTTCAAAACAATAAATTTAAAATTCCCTCTAACAAATGTACTGTATTGTACAAAGAATATAATTTAATACAATCAGGAAGGTGTATCAAAGAGCACGTGTATGTTTCGTGTGCAAGGGGCCTATGATTTGAAAACAGCCCAAAGTTAATCTTTATCTGCCACTGGCAAAATGTATTTTCTTTGATTGTGGGTTTCAATGCTGTTTCAATGAATGTAAGTTTCAAAGGCAGAGACGTTTTAATGCTAAGTCTAATGTGAGACGGCATTGCTTTGTTTAGCATATATCTATTAGTGTTTGTGATGTAAAATGCAAAATAAAACTTTCAAATGAAATCCAGATCATCGCAGAAGTAAAGCAGTATGCACATTACAGTGTTTATGGTAAATGTGGTGAAATAATCAAGGAATGGGACATTGGAATGTCTGCAAGGGGGAGGCTCCATTCGACCATAGTTTTGTGTGGTGGGAAGGGCAGCAAACTCATACAGACCCGGTTGAACTATACTTCTCAACTGTCCAGAGTTTTGCAGAATGAATAGATTTTTGCTTCTTAATTTTGGTTTGTTCCTCATAAAATGTGTGGTTTTCTGGCAAATCCTTTAGGAATGAAGTCACTAAATAATGACATACATTGAGTTTCAGATGTCATAACCTTCAGAAATATGCATGCTAAAGCAAGACCTGTTATTCTATCAACTGTCTTAAGTTTATACAAGAGCAATTTTTAGTACTGTTTGTATGTTCCCCCAATATATTTGGTCTTGTCCAGATTTCCTGCATTAAGAGGTTGAGAGGTACATGCAAATAAATCGCTTTATAGAATTAGGAATATCCAAACCTTTCAACTGTCCCCAATTTTAGCTCAAAATGTTGCTCTCCCCCTAATAATCCCTCTGCAAAATGGCAGTTTTGGAAGAAAACATGGAGGGTTTACAGTTATAAATAACTGTAATGATCAGAGTTATAGATTACTTTTATTTCAGAAATGCATGTAGATTTTCTTATTTTGTCAGCTGCTCAAGTTAACAGTACTAATATTAAAAAGGTGTCTCTTCTTTGATAGGTTCTCAGCTGTATTGTGTGGCAATTTTATATTTTTGCATCACATATTTGGTCTGTTTTTCATAAAATTGTGGTTTTCTGGCAAATTAGTGGCAAATCATTAAAGAATGAAGTTAGAAAATAATGGCAGACATTTGAGTTTCAGATTTCATACCCTTCAGAAAATTCATACTAATGCAAGACCTACTACTATTCTATTATCTTTTTAAGTTTATAAGAGCAATATTTAAAAAGTGTCCTTATTTTTGGGCCTGTGTCCCACTTCTATTTAAGGCTTCATCCAGATTTCTTGCTCTGAGGTTGAAAAGAGTGTCAGAGCCATCAATGTCAGCCAGAGACATTTCAAATTGTGACATACTTGTTGCACCCCACTCCCCCATGTAGTGACTCTGGATATGTCCAAGCAAGGCAAGGAGCAGTTATGCAGTGTAATAGTGCAGAGTATTCCCCCATCCAAGGTAGACACAAGTACAACAGTGGCTTGTCATCTGTCCTTGATTTTGCAGAATGTTCTGGTTTTCTGTCATATTTTTATACTGTTGATTTATGCTTTTTATTATTCAAAAAATGCATGCTGTCGTAGTGCCCTGTTGCTCTGTGTTTAAGTAGAAATGCTTTAATGACCATCAGGTAAGCTTGTAGGAGATTATAAGATGCATGTAAGCTTTAATAAGCATACTGTTAAAGAATTACCAACATTAAAAGCCTTTTTGTTGTTGCCATGCAGAGAATATTTACATAACTAGATAACGTATAAGCCTTAGGTATTGAAATGCATATGACAGTATTTGTAATAAAGGACAGGATTACATTATTTTCAGAAGCTCATTACATTTGTTGGGGACTTGCAGTCCTCATTGCAGGCTTTACCTGTAAACTAAACAGAATGCCAATCTATCATGTGTGGTCCATAACTTGTGCAGTAATCCTTTAAGCAATTCATCTTGAGCTTGTTTCTTGATTGCTGTTCATTTTTTACTTTGATCATGTCTTCCCCATGAAACAAGTAAACAGTTGTTGTCAGGCAGCAGGTCTTTTTTGGATAAGAAACATTTTTACAAGTGGGGGTATCACAGAGATTGCTACTTTCAGCATGTTACTTGGTAATTTTATAAAGCTGAATATAAATTATAATTAGAACTGCAGTGCAAGGAGAAGTGGTTTGAGTTGAGTGCTGCTTGTTTTTTATACTTGATTTTGTCTGGCATTCCAGTAATGTATTTAAAAAGTAATTTATTTTTTCATGCCTCACAACCTTTGTGTTTCCATCGAGATATTAAGTAAGCTGTCATGTAGCCAATGCATTGAAACATTTTTTTCTTCTACACTTCATTTTGTCTTGATTGGACTCTCGTAATGACGGTTTGGCACCCATGGCAGTGTATTTAATTAAAGTTCCAGTTGTTGTGGTTTTGAGCATAGCTCCACCCCTTTCTAGTTGGTCGCACACCTTCCCATTGGTCCACTGCAGCCCCCTTTAATTTGAATTCACCAGCTGCCACTGAAATATATCACCTTGACTTTTTTCACTCAAAGCTTACAGTAGCACAGTTTTCTAGAGCATATCGTGAAGGTGAAACTGGCCTCTGAATGTTCCAGTACCAGAGCAACAACATAGAAACAGGACATTTTGGAAGGCAGCATAATGTTAACATCTTTTTATTGCTAGGTTGGCTTATACTTTCTCATATCCTCGAAATATACTTAATGAAAATGAAGGCTTCTTAATAAAACTATGACACTTTTCTGGTTGAATCCCCTAACATCAGTTACAAAAGGGAATCACTCTACTTTAAATACCATTCACACACAAGAAATAAGCAAAAACAGCATTTTTCCATATAGGTAAACCCCACTGCATTCTACAAAATGGACATCCCCCTGGTAATTACATATACCAACTTCAAGATCACACTATTTCAGGGAAACGAAAAATCCCTGAAATACTACAATCTCAACCTTTTGTTGTAAAATGCCTAAATCACATTCTAGTGTATCGATCACTAGTATTTTAAATCATACATGAGTGTGTCAATCACTTATATGTTGAATCACAAACTAAAAGAGTCAATCGCTAAATGTGTTGAATCACACATTGGACTGCTGATCATTAGTTTATTGACCACAGGCCTGGCACCTGTACACTCCACATGCAGTGTAAACCAGCATTCTTCAGAGATGTCCGCTGGCTCTGTCCTAGTCTGACTTTCCCGGTCAACAAATGTTAAATAAATAAATAAATGCCAGTTCATTTTAAAAGTTCCTGATCATAGCTGCAGTAGGAAGAAGTCTCAAGCATTATTTTATTGCAGTTAAACAGTTCCTCCACGCTGCACCACCTTAGTAATGGGTACTAAACCTAACCCTGTCCCTCCCCCATCCCTAACTCTACACCCAGGGATGTAGCAAGCCAATTCAATTTTGTACTAATACACTTTCAGTGCTACCCCCCTTGGACACCTATCACTTAAAAATGGACAGATCTCTCAAAAATGCTGCTCTCCAAACACTTAACAAATAAAAGTAGCATTTTCAGCTGCTCCTCCTAAACCTATTAAAAATATTGTTTTTTAGATTAGCAATATTGCATCCCTTGTTAAAGACATTCATTTAGGCAGTTGTAGACATAATACGACCTGAAAAAAAAAAGTCATGTTGCAATAATGCTCAGAAAAAAATGTACTCAGTAAAGTACAAAGAGTATGCCTGGCTACACCCTTGCCTACACCTTACTTTAATAAAAACCTCCTTACAACAGCACCACTACACATATTCCAATAACACTGCATCTATCCCTTTACCCAAGCCTGACCTTAACCCTAACCCTTAAATACACACACTTGCACACAAGCACACAAAACCTATCCACTCCCCTATCCTTGACCATAACCATAACTCTCACTCACGCACATAGATCCTCTCATCCTCCAACCCCAATCACCTTTCTCAATTAAATATTCTCTCAACATTTTGACCATTTTGCTATCCCTATATTCAATATAAAGCACTACCCCTCACACTCTTGTTGCTGCACTTGAGAAACACTAGCATAGAGCTGAATCTAGTACTGTTTGTTAGCTTTGGAGCTTGTAGTGCAGTTAATCTTTTGACTAAAGAGGTCTAGCTTTGCGGGAGTGTGTTCAGTTTGGTCTGATCTAGCTAGGGTTACTGCTACAAGGCTCTATTTAGGGATTTTTGATTGGATAATTTAAACTTTGTCTGGTTCCTGTTTCTCTGCATTAAATATCCAGTGTTTAAAACAGTTTGTGCTTGTTTGCACAAAGCTGCAGTGAATTAGGCCTTCTGCCCTTGCTCTGCTGTTTTCCAAAAATATGCTATGTGACTACAAAAGATAAGTCTTATTTTCAACTGTTTTCTGCACTTCTGTTTAACTAAAACAACATTTGCTGCATATCTTTTTAAACTGTGCAACTGTATTTTAGGCTTAGTGAAATGAATCCTTACCTCTTTTCCGATCTTGTATCCCCACCCACCTGCCCAACTGTTGTTGTGGACTTACAGCTTGGTGCCTTTTGAGTTGCCTGCCTCTACTGTAAATTTGATATTGGACACTCCTCCCCAGTCCCACTGCATCAGCTCATTCTACTGAGCAAAGTGCGATCAATTGTGAAGGCCCAGCCATTGCATCAGCTCATTCTATTTAGTACATTGTGATCAGTTGTGAAGACCCACCCCTTTAGTTTCTTCACCTTGAATTATCTTCTGTCTCCTCCCTTTCTACTAAAAAAAAAAAAAATATATATATATATATATATATATATATATATATATATGTAGTGTCTCTTCCTAGTTCATTTTGCTTGTGCTTAGGTGTTCCACTGTATTTAGATTGCAACATCTGTTACTGCTTGTCGGTAGCCTGATTAAATTGATGACAGTATTCTATTGAATTCCTGATTTATTTTAGATGTTTTTTACTGTTGTGATTGTGAGATAACATCACATTTTCCCTGTTTTAAAGCAATTTACTAATTAACTGCATTTCATTACTGTTTAACTGTATTCATTGCTATTTACTGCAGTTCATTACTGTTTAACTGCATTTTACTGCATTTTATTACTGTATTTCATTACTGTTTACCTATATTTTGTCATACTGTGAGTTCTGTTTTTGTCTGTAAGTGATTAATCTGTGCTTGTTTGTGAGTTTTACAGTGTTCTTAACCATTAAATTGAGTAGCATAGTCTGGATACAGGTTTGCTGCGTCCATAGCTGTTTGTTCTTGCGTTCTGTGTTTCTGGCAGCCATCTTGTGTTGGTAGGGGCCTATCATCTCTGCTAGTGAGAGTAGCAGGGCTGCCCGGACCTTGTGATTGGTAAAGAAAGCAGGGGGTAGCAGGATTGGCTAGGTTTCTGTGTGATTAGAATCTTCTAATTTTTGTGGTATTTAAACCCTGCATTTGAGCTGGTTTGGGCTTGTTTGCATGTCACGCACCGCAGCTACCCTATTTTTCACCCATTGCGAGGTACTCCAGCTACAAATTTTCCCTTAGTAGCACTTGTGCGATCACCTAGTAGTACTCCTCTTAGACCTTCCAGCCTTTACCTCCTTAGCTGTCTTTGGCCTCTCTCCCTCAGATTCTGACAAATATGGATGGACAATTTCTTATGATTTCTCCTGCCAGTCTGGTTGATATGGACATCCTTAGACAGTGTACCAACTGCCTCATGTATATGGATAACCTTCCACTACTACCACCTAGGAACACAATTTGTGAGAGATGCAATTACAAAGTCAGCACTCCTGTAACCACACACTTCGGCAACTCAAGTAAATCCTTGTAATAAATGGCCACAAAACACTTTGGGAGTGGTAAAACACTTTTTATTAACTAATAAAACAGTAGACCAGTGCCAGAATACGTTGAAACTCCGTCCAAGCAGTTTATTCACAAGCTGATAAAAACAAGTCAAAATAAAAACGATCGATAACTTATGTTAACGCTCTTACAACAACAATTCAGTATGCGTTTTCGTCCTTGTGCATAGGACTTCATCAGAAAAAAAAACACTTTTTATTAAACCAAAATAACAAATAGATAAGCGCTTTCATCAAGAACCTTCTCAACTTCATCAGATAGGAGCAAATCCAGAAAAACACTCAAGTACATTCTGCAAGAGCATTAATTAAGTAGTAAACCAATGCCATCACACTGACTATAAAGGACCTCCCTGAACTCATAAATATTCATGAAATGCGATCATATAAATATTCTTAAAAACACACAATTTAAATGACATTAACAAGTGCAAAAATGCTGAAAATAAATATAAATACAAATACACACATAATGCATAAAATCTTTACAATGGTGTTTATATAAAAATGAAAGTATATATAAAAAATGTATATAAATATTTTTTATATATTTTACGTTCCCATTGCTTTTAGTTTTAACAGGCAAGCAATGGAGAGTGAATCATTTAATCCTGGCCATTGCCCTGCATTTTGGCAGACCTGCCAAATTAATTCTTTCTTTTCCAAAAGTGGCCCCCATGGGCCACCTTTTTTATCTAAGTCAACAGTGTCCACAATGAAAATTTTGAAAGAGTGGTCTGATTTTTCTGTGCAGTGTTTACTCAAGGCATTTGTGGAGTTCCCATGTCTGATATCCCTTAATTGCTTATAAATTCTGTTTTTAAGTTTCCTCTCAGTCTTTCTGACATGGAAACATTCACATGAGTTACACACTGCACAATAAACAACTCTTTCAGTATAACAGTACACCTTCTTATTCACCTGTATTTTAAAACCATTCACCAAGAATTCATGGCCTTCCATCACAAAACTACATTGAGTACAGGAACCACATTTTTCATAGACTCTGCATATACAACATTTCTGTTAGACTCTAAAATGCATTTCAGGTTCATTCCTCTCTTAAAAACAATATTTGGTTTAGTTCCAACGCATTCTCTGATATCTATATCATTAAGCAATATAGCCCAATTTTTGAATAAAATATCCAACACATCCTTACTGTTACTTTGAAAAGTAGTAATAAAAGCACATTTAAAATTTGAATTCTGTTCAACATTGGATTTGATCAAGTCAGTTCCTACTCCATTAACCAAACAGCCATCAATAGGTGCATGCCCTAGGCAGGTATCACCTCATGATGACCTAACAAGGGTTTAAAAAAACCTCTTTCTCCTTTGTTGACCACCTCAATCATGACTTCATTAAGGAGCCATAATGGGTAACCCCTCTTGCAAAACATATCTTTCAGATGGTCACACTTGTCTAAGAAGTTATCAAACAAACTAACCATCTGGGCTGCCCTTACAAATTGGCCCTTTACCACCCCTCTTTCTTGTTTAAATGGGTGTGCACTATCAAAATGCAGAAAGCTGTTTGAATAGGTTGCTTTCCTAAGAATTTTTGCTACAAAGGCCTTCAACTGACACTCTTTCTTCAGTAAGAATTCCAAATATGCTATTTTTTCATGTTAACATCATGTGTGAACTTTAAAAAACTGGTTGTGCCATTGATATATTCTAAAAATAGAGGGATATCTTCTCTCAGACCATTCCAACAAATAAAGACATCATCCAAGAACCGTGTATACAATGTACAGAACTTAATCCATGGGGTATTCATTAAAAATCTCCTTTCTCATTCCAACATAATTATATTGGCATACAAACCACCACATGCTGACCCCATTGCCACACCTTCAATTTGTAAAACCAGTTCATTATTGAATAGAATGAAATTATTTGTTAGTACTAGTTCTAATAAAGTCTCTTAGGTGTTAACCAGTGGCTGGGGAAGACCCTTACCCACCAAAAATTCACAAAACCATTTCATCCCTAAGGTATGCGGTATTACCGTATATAAATCTCTGACATCAATTGTGATGAAACTCACTGTTTCATCAAATTCTAACACATTAAATCTTTTCAAAAGGTCCCATGAGTCTTTACATAGTAAAGGTTCATGTTGCACAAAGTCCTTCAATCTGATGTCTAAGAATTTGGCTATAGGGAGGGTAATGGAGCCCTTTGCATCAACTATGGGCCGCATAGGTGGTTGGTCTAAGTCTTTATGTATCTTGGGTAACCCAAAAATTACAGGGATCCTAGGCTGTGCTATGCTTAAAAAATTAAATTCATCCAGAGAGAGAGAGACTACCATCAATGAATAAATTCTGTAAAGCACATCTCACTTTCTTATATGCACCATGTAGTTCATTAAACGAAGATTGCATGTAAGCTTTACCTGCTAGCAAACACCCCATTTTATTGTTGTAGTCCACCATGTTCATCATGACAATCCCTCACCCCCTCCGTCCAGTTTCATTATCCAGAGATCTTTATTATCAGACAGCTTTCATAACGTATTCATTTCATCCTGTTTCAAATTCCATTATTGCTTTTTTGCCATTTTAACATTTCTCATATCTAATTCACAATTTTTTTCAAAAAGCTGTAGTGAGGGATGAATGGGGGGGGGGGGTTAAAGGTACTGGATACCCTAATGGGATCCATGATTGACCTACAATCCTTAAATAAAACATTCAGATTCAGTTTTCTAGTATGCAACTTCAAATCCAATAATGCTGTTTCAATATTGATACTTTTATCAGGAACTCTCCCTCTCAAGCCCATATATCTGGCACTGAGAAAGTTGTCAACACAAACACCACACCTCAAACAACACCCACACCTACACAACACACATCCACATATGTGGAGGTCCTCAGCAAATCATACCCAAACAGAAGAGACCTCCGAGGCAAAAATAAACACAAACTCCATTGTCCACCACACCACACACCAGACATAGTCCACATATCTGTGTTTCACATCCACTAAGCCCTAAACATAAACCCAACATCAGGTACCAGAATCTGCCATATCACCCATGCAGTCAAGTCTTTCAGCAACAGGCACTGTTATGACTCTGTCATAGTCCATGCTGGAGGGAATGACTTGAGACATACCTCCTTGGACTGTATGAAGACAGACATGCTCGAGCACACTGAATATGTGTCCCAGGTAGGTATGCTCCTAATCTTAAGCAACATTCTATTGTTACCCAGAATGATGCCTCAATACAAACAGAAAATGATTGACTTTAACAATTGGCTTAGTTTCTGGTGTCATTCCAAGAGGATCCAGTACCTGGCTGCCTGGGAAGACATGATGGACAGACCAGAAATGGCCTGCATCTGTCTCCCTTGGGCTTCAGGATTCTGGTAAAGGCTCTTGCCTCCCCATAGTACCTTTTTTTAGGCAATGCCATGAGGTCAGAACTACCAGCATGAAAATTTCATCAAAATGCAAATTAAAGGTCATGCTGCTAAACATTAGGAGTCTAAACATGAAACTGCACTCATTACAAGCATTCTTATACCTGGGAGATGCTGACATTTGTGCGGTCACAAAAACCTGGTTCAAAGCTGTGGAGACTGTCCCAGCAATACCAGGTGACTCATCCTATCATACATTAAGACCCCAAACCATGGGCAGGAAAGCAAAAGGAGGTGGAGTTACAATATATATTAAAGACATACGCACCTCCAGGGTGGTCAAACAGTATGGCCAGAGCAGACACTCCAGGTGCAGTTGACCATTGACAAGACCCCTATTCAAATCATAGCTAGCTACAAGCACCCAACTATGACTCAAGATGCCCACTCCATCTATCTGGACCTCTTTGAATCTATCAAGATTCAACCCTTTACCGTGATCCTAGGCAACTTTAACTATCTAACCACAGACTGGAAGAACTACTCATGCCAAAATACAAATGGCCAGAGATTCCTTGATTTTGTCAGTGCAAATGGCTTGGACTAGCTGGTTGACATCCTCACAAGAGGTGATAATATCTTGGACTCGGTATTAGCCAACATGAGTAAGCACTGCAGCATCCCTACAGTATCATACTCCCTGGTAAGATCCAACCACAAAGTGGTCACTTTCGAAGTCACCATCTCCCCCAACTGCCCCTAGCTAGTGCCAAACAAAAAACTTCTCCAATGCTGATTACAACCTCCTGAAGGAAGGTATAAACAGTTTCACAGTCCCCTCCCCCTCCATTGAAACTGGCACATACATCCAAACCTACACCAAAGTACTATACAAGCATTTATATAGCTGCATGGAATCAGGAATACCCGACAGAACAAAATCTTCCTCCCCAAGGAAGAGTAAACCTGTCTGCTGGACATCTGCAATAAATAAGCTCTATAATAAAAGGAAAAAAAAATTGCTGTCCAGGGCCAAAAAGAAGCAGGTGCCTAACTGGAAGCAATCTTTCCGTAGCCTGAACAAGCAAATAAGAGCACTAATGAAATCCTTCAAAGCAAAATTTGAGTCCAAACTGGCCACATCTACTAAAGACAATAATAAGGCCTTTTTCACATATGTCTGCCTTCTCAAAGAAAGCACTCAGATCTGCTCAGAACTGATGGTCAAGGACACCACACACACAAATGTTGTAGATATAGCTAACCTGCTGGCAGACAGGTTCAGTGTAACCTTCACCTCTCTGTCCCCCCATCAGTAAACCAGGACATCCCCAGCACCTGCCCCCATATCTCTAGGGAGCAAGTCATCACTGCCCTCTCAAAGGCAAAAAATTCAGCCTCCATGGGACTTGATAACATTCCAGGCTGCATCTTACATGAACTGAGGCAGGAATTTGCAGCAACATTAGGCACCCTATCCAACCAAAGCCTGAGTACCGGCTTTGCCCTAGCTGAGTGGGGGACAGCCACTTTCACCCCTTTGCACAAAGGTGGAGCATCCACCCATCCAGATAATTGGAGACCCATCAGCCTAACTAGCCCCATCTGCAAGGCCATGGAATGGATTATCATGGACCTCGTTAACATGGATATTGACAACCTCCAAACACTCGATCCCCCATGGTTAGGTCATCAAGGGGAGGTCATGCCTGTTAAATTTGATTGACTTCTTTGAGACAGTCACCAAAGCCATGGATGAAGGAAGATGGCGGCCTGACCAAAGCCTTTGATACTATTCCCCACTCAAGTATAATTGATAAACTCTCTCAACTAGGCATCAAGCTCTGTGTTACCAGATGGATACTAAACTGTCTCACTGATAGAACCCACCTAGACAAAATAGGGGAAGCCACCTCAAACAGTATACCCATAAAGAGCGGTGTACTCCAGGGATCAGTCTCTGGGCCTCTGTTGTTTAGGACATACCTTTCTGAGGTGCAGGCCAAAACCAGTGGACTATGGTTGAACAAGTTTGCAGATGACTGCAAGCTGGGAGCTGTCATCAATTCCCTTATTGATGCTGACATCCTCCAAGAGGGTCTCACCCAAACAAATGACTAGTGCCAGAAACATGGCCTCAAGTTGAATGCCAAAAAATACATCATCATCCCCTTTGGGGAGACTGACATTGCCACAAATTATCACATTAATAACAAGGTCCTAAGCATGCAATTAGTCATGAGGGACTTGGGCACTCAGGTTGATAGCAAACTGATTTTTGAAAACCATGCTGCCTCTGTTGTATGGAAAGCTTTCTACATGGCCCACATCATTAGTAAGGGTATCTCATCCAGGGAAAGGAGGTCACATCATCCCTATATTATACCCTTATAAGACCCATTATTGAGTACAATACCACTTTTGGAATGTACCTCATGAGGCACATTCAGCAGCTGGAGAGACCACAGAGGTTCCTCACTAGGACAATCCAGGGCCTCAAATATCAACCATACACAGGCTAAAAGTCCTGTCCCTCTACTCAGTCCCAAACAGAATCCTCAGAGGTGACCTCTGTCTGGCACACAAAGCAATCTCGGGCCCCGCCATGACGGGACTGCTGTATATCTGCAAGTCAAGCTCCACTCGACTAACCCGCATGAGTGACCTCAACCTGGTCTGTGATATCAATAGGACTTGTTGGTGGGACGGAGACTCCCCCTTCTGTGGAATAGACTCCCTGTCCATATTAGGCAGAGTACTTCATTAACCCTTTTTAATTGCAACCTGGATAAGTGGATGGGGAACAGAAAATACACCCCCAAGATTCCACCTGTGTCCCTGCTGGACAGGAGAATCGGGTGCTGACTTGTCAGAACATGGGCTAAATTTTTGGCTAGGCTTGTAAGAGCCTGAGGGCCAATAGCCTAGTAACTTCCTATTATCCTATGATCATATGACCAGAACCCCTATCTATCTAAGTACATGGACTAGACAACTGATTTCTTTACATAATTGCCATGGCACAGTGACTTTTACAAGGCTGCAGGCCAATATATAGTGGATGACATAAGCAGTGGAGGTTGGAGAGATGTTGAGAGGCCTGCATGAAATGGATGTGCAGGCATGTGCAACTGTCAAAATGTCAGTGATTCATGTGTTTGGAGTGGGTAACTACAGAGTACTCAGTTAAGCTCTTACGCCTAGACAGACACACAAGCACACACACACCCGTTGACTGCAGTGAGAGTAGAACCCTACCTATCTAAGTAGATGGACTAGATAACAGAGTACATTTATACAAGGGCCACAGCACAAGTCTGACATTTACAAGGCTGCAGACCAATTTATAGTGGATGACATCAGCAGTGGATGTTGGAGAGAAGATGTTGGGAGGCCTGCATGAAATGGATAGCTAGCCATGTGTAACTGTCAAGATATTAAAGTTCTGCATGTTACCAGATTGATGAGTATACAATGTGTACTGTTTGGTGTTGCATTTTCAATGTGCAGGTATACTTTAAGAGGCAGCTTTACAAACTGTATGCAAACCAGTGTCCACATTACTACAAATATTAGAAAATCTGAATGTGTATTGTCATTATAAAAATGTGCATGTTATTTAAGACAGCATTTGTTATTAATTTCTATGGTGCAGTTGATATATTTGTGAACAAGTGCTGAGAGATCAAGGTTGCAGTGCATGGGGAAGGTAACAAATAGCTACATTATAAATATGTGCTGTTTTCTTAGAGAGTGCCTTCCTTTTGTTTTTAAATGTACTTTCATGGGATGAGGGCTAAATGGATAGTAAACAAAACTAATACATGTTATTGCCCACTTTACATAGTGCTCTGCTGAGCAGTTTGCATGATGGGTGGCAAAGTGTGTGTGCATGCGAGATACACATTTTTACTTCTTTCCCTTTTTGTGCATAGTTAAGTGGTGAGCAAATGTGAGCCTCGTTGATAACAGTATGAGAGTTCTCAGTACTGAGTGTATGAAATTCACCTGCTGCTTAGCTGACTTGTTGCAACAGGTGTAAATGCATTGACATTTCTTTTGAAGCCCAGATGATACAGGGTCTGAACTGAATTGTATGTAATAATTTCAAATAAATAGTGATAATGCAATGAAATAATTCTTTATACTATAGTCACTGTGTGTTAATGTGTGTTACCTTAGCTCAGAATGCTTAAGTGGTATTGAGGGGAGGTAACCATACCAGTGAAGAGCTGTTCACCATTGTTTGGCATTGGTTCGCTATGCCAAACTTTGCTCAAACACAGAGGACAAAAAAAGTGAAGGGCTTCATTGCTTTTTTCTAGTTATGTGTGTTGTGTGTGATTCTATTTTTTGACCAGATTAAAGATGATTAAATGGGGTAGATAGGAAAGTGGTAAAATGAGGGATAAGCAGCAGGGTGAGAACAAATGGAATGCAATATAGGAATGTGCAGGAGGGAGGTAGGAAAGAACCAGAGCTACCCATTTCTTTAACAGTGCAAAATGAAAATATGTACAGAATATTAGCTGAATTTGGACTGTCACCTCCACAAACAGAGGTGACAGCAATGCAGTCATGTTGTATAGCCAATTGGACCAAATCAAGTGTGTCAAGAAGACATGTGTGTGAAGTAGAGAGCTATGTTTGGGACAATATTTCATTTGTAGGACAGGTACCTGTTTTATTTTTTTACTTCAGTAAAAGGGGTATGTTAGGTAAGAGACTTTGGTATTTCTGAGTCAGGTAAGTAGTGTAGGTGCAGAAGCAGATGCAAACAGGACAAACAAGTAAGATGCAGGGACAGTGAGGGACACAAAAGGTTGGGGACACCATGATTGGAGTTAGGGAGGGGGCCAACACAAGCTAATGCCCATCAAACATGGGGACAGTGAGAATCTAGCCCTCACTTTCAAGACTATTTTCACTGTCCACTTACTCTGCTGGCTGCTGGAGTGCTTGTCATCTCCTTCTTCTACAGACCATAAAGGGGAGCAGCCTGTCCATCCGACATATGTGTGCATCAATGGTGCTGTGCAGCACCAACCCTGGCATCTCCTGGTGGGTGATAAAATCCCCAACTCTGCCAGTACTCCCAGAGGGTACCACAGCACCAGCTGCAAAGGTAGTACTACCTGAGGGTGCAGGTAATGCAGGGGGTAGCAGAGGCAGTACTGCCAGGTTGGGTCCCAGATGTGCTGGGCGTGCATGCCAGCGCTGGTGAAGTGGGGCCAGGCTGAGCCACTGGGGTTGGCCTACCTCCCTGTGCTACAAAGCATTTAGTGATTTGTTAGAGATGGATGACATGAAAACATTTTAAACATACATAATAAAAAAAAGAAATAAGGGTTGGGATGAGGAAAAAAAGAGATACAGTTAGTACCATCATATGTGACATACAATGCATTATCACAATAATACAACTATTTTATCTAAAGTTTTACATTTAACTATACTTTCTAACAACTACAAACTATAATTACATATTGCTCAAAGTAATCTTTGCAATGTGCAGATATTGCACATATGTTTGATCCAGTTATACAGATTAAAGTTAACAGCAATGCATTTATGCCACTTGTGTAGAATTTAATTTATGTAATATTATTAAAAGATTGCACTATTTTGGACTTGTTACTCGTGGTATTTGAACCCACAATGTCTGACTACAGTCTTACACTTGACTTCTAAAGTTGGTTTGTGCTGCAGACTGATGCATGCATACTTGCTTTTACAGTTAGGATATGCATGTTTACTATGCTACTATTGTACAGAAAATATATATTTTTTTAAATGTAAAAGCTATGATAATAGTTCTCTTGTGCTGCATACATGCCATTTGCTTCCCTCAGTCTCTCTAGATCAGGGGTGTCCAACCTTTTGCTTTGGGGGGGGGGTTGAGTGAACAGAAATGGGGTCTGGGGCATACAAAAAATATCATATAGATAATAATTTTTGTTTTGTTGCTCCACAGACCCCCTCCTGATCCTCCTGGCTGTGGTGTAGTGCATTTGAACAATGAATAAATGTAATAAATGCCTAATATTTGCCCTAAATTCTAATTCTCATTCTAATTCTAATTCTCTAATCTACAGTTAACTCTAACATCTTAGTTAATATATATATATATATATATATATATATATATATATATATATATATATATATATATTTTTTTACAGATAAATAGATATTAGCTATAGCACTAGCATTTCTCACTGGGAAAACCATTCCAGCAGTCCATCTATGTAAAATGAAAATGCATCATCATCCCTTTGAGGAGAGTGATGTCCCCACAAATTATCACATTAATAACAATGTTGTAAGCACGCAATAAAATCATATGGGTACTTGGGCACCCAGGTTGATAGAAACCTGACTTTTTGACCGCGTTGACTCTGTTGTAAGGAAAGATTTTACATGGCCCACTTCTTTAGTAAGGGTATCTCATCCACGAAAGGAGGGAGGTCATAACCTGTATTCTTCCTTTACACACAAGATTATTGATTGTGCAATGCCCATGTGCCTGTGCAAACACCTCAACAAAAAGAAAGAAAAAGAAAGAACCATTCCTGACCTGACAAAAGTCAAAGGACTAAGTTCAAATACTGGTTATAATTAAAAGCGCTCACACAAAGACCACAGCCTTCACTGCAACACTAAAACGCTCACTACAAAGACCAGCCTTCTTGCAACATAAAACAACACGCTTTTATGGACAGGTTCTTGACACAAAACCTTCAACTTCTGTAAAAGCTCCTCTCATTATCAAACAATATGGTTCGGCAACACGATGGCTGGATGGATAGCCATGAATGTAGTCCTTGGGTAAGTAGCATAGACTTCATCAAACCAGATGAAAAATCCACATACTAACCTTTCCCAGCTGGATGGTTAAGATCTAATATTGGTTAGTCAAGTCTAGTTTGCCCAGAAGAGAGGCATGTTTAACTAAATATTAAATCTCTCTCTCTCTTACACACACACACTCACATACACACACACACACACACACACACACACACACACACACACAGACACACACACACACACACACACACACAAGAAAAAATCATAATAGAGATGGATTCATCCATGTAATTTCCAACCACCAAAAGGACCATCAATACATCAACAAACAACTGCTCGGCAAAAAGTAAATCAATAAGAAAACCATAAACTATAATGCTACATACTGGTGAAAACATATAACTTGTGTCAATCCCCAGTTAATCCATACCAAAAGATTGTTTCAGAGCTTCAGCTATGTACAAACAGCTTTCTCCTAAAAACTTAACTCACTGATATTTGCCTTGCTGTAATTATAACTGTAAAAATGTTTTAAGTTTATTCTGTACCTCAGTGATTCTCACTGTTACGAGATGTAATACTACATCCATAATTTGCTGTCTCTCTGTCTCATGCATTGTATTATTTTATTTTGTGTTATTTTTGGGCTTTTCTCTCCGGCCTCCACTGAAAATGGACCTGTGTCCAGTTGGACTTTCCCGTAAACAAATGTAAAATAAAATAAAATAAATAAAAATAAACTTCCCTCCAATCTAAAGCCATTTGACATTTAGACATTTTAATTTGTGCAGAAGTTACTCACAGACTGACAGTTTACTGAGCTGTAATGCTGACCTTCGCTTTTGAAAAAAAACAAATTCCCAGACTTTGTCAATAGTTCAAAGTCTCGAGAGGATTATTTATTATATATTTATTTATTTTTGGAAAAAAATCTTTAAAACTGTCAAACAGATTACACACCCAGAAACACAGAAGTCACATTAGCACTCTATACTTATGTCCGAACAGATGAATCATACCTGTCAATTCCAAAAGAAGTAAAGTAGCATAATAAGAAGGTTATTTGCAAGGTTACATGGCAGTTTATATTGGAAATAAGCAGAGATATTAAAAGGTTCTGAGGTAAATACAACTTCTGATTTAGTATGGAACCATACCTCTCAACCTTAGAGCAAGAAATCTGGACAAAGCGAAAAATAAAAGTGGGACACAGGCCCAAAATTAGTTATGCATCACAGACACCATTGAAACTAGTTATGCATCACAGACACCATTGAAACAACTGTAGCTGCAAATATTATACATCACTTATAATCTTTCTATCCCATCATTGTCAGTTAAACATTATATGGCTCATTCATTCCTGCCTTCTTTTGCAACAAAGAAAACCATGCTTTGAAATGACAAATGCATTAAAAGTAATAAATAAAACACATTGCATCAACATCCTGCAACTTCCTACCTGCAAGCAACCACAGAATGACAGTTCTCCCTAATTTAGTCTAATGGTATACAATCTACCAGTATCTGGACTACCTGAAAGAAATTCAATTATGGCCTGTAAATTGAAAGTACACTTTGTTTAATTAAACTATATTTCTAAGCCCACTTACTATATTTTTTCAGTAACATCCCAATATCCATTTCCAGGTCACTTTACAAGACATTGGCAGTGGTAGACTTGGCATCCTTCAGAACCCCACAGGCCCACGCTAATACATTGTCCATTAAATGTAAATATCCATCCACTGTAAATGGCATGTCTTAAAAGTCTACTTCTGGCATGCATTACCAGTATTAGGTTTTGAAACAAAGAAACATATTCTCCACAAGTAAGTCTCTGTTTTAATAATCATCTACTGTTGCAACATTCACACTAAAATCCCCAACATTTAAAAAATGACATTGTGCCCATTTGATTTGCCAGTATTGATGATCAGCCAAAGTTATGCTTACTGTTGTTCAATCTACCACTGCTTAGAACCCACCAATTAAAATACAGTACTAGATGCTTTATTGTTTGTGTGAAAAAACAATACAACTTTATATACTACAGTCCTACATAGTCAGTCCACTACTGACACATTACCCTAGGCTGCTGTCTCATTCTTACTATATGAGTTCATGTTCAATACAACACTCTCCCTGTCAGGAAAGCCGCAATTTAATGAAAGTGTACTTTGTTTGTGTTCAGTAGGTAGACTGATCATTGTTAGCCTCTTTGTGCATGCATCTCTCTCTGTCATGACACACACACACACACACACACACACTCACTCTTCTTCTACTTTCACGCACACAATTCTGCTTTCATGCATGCACTCACTCCGCTCTCACCTATTAACTATTAACAGGTGTAATTGCTGTCCCTTTCAAAGGCAACAGTGGCCAATGCATACATGAGTTCCTTCACACACACACACACACACACACACACCACACACACACACACACACACACACACAAACACACAAACACACACACACACACACACCACACACACACCAAAATAATGGAACACACACACACACTTTTTTTTGGCTCAAAAAAAACAAAGACTGCAAATGTGCATTGCATGCACACATTTACAGATTTAACATTACAGAAAAAAAAACAAAAAAAAAAAAAAAGTGTTTTGGGGCATACGACATATTGATGCTGCAGTAGAGGTTGAGGGCCACATGGAAGAGCTCTGAGGGGGGCATGCGCCCACAGGCCCAACACGCCTAACACACTCTAGATGTTCAGCATGGGACTGCCTAGTCACACTAATTTCCGAAGTAGGTGTGAAAAGAAAAGAAGAGAACAGAAGAGCATTATGCATTCCAATCTTGCATATACTAAGCTTTCTATCTATTATAAATTATCTTTATTAGCATACTTACACAATTGTGGGATGTTGCTAGTTCTGAACTCATCCAGCCACTGGTTGAGTGTATCCCTCTTGCACCTCTTTACATCATTAAGGTGTTGCCTACACTGTTCTCCAGTTTGTGGAATGCCAGTTGCAGTGGATACAGCCTTGGCCAGACTATTCCAAGCCTCATAATTGTACTGGGAGCTGGTATAGTCCCCCTGCAAAAGCCTTTGGCTGTGGTACTTTACCAAGAAGTAAAAAATTTGGACTCCTCAACACTCCACCTCTGCACCCTAAATTGGGCATCTTCCCCACTAACACCAGACATGTCTCACCAGAAAACTCTGCAATAGCAAATAATGATTTCCCGCCAATATGTGCTATCTCATTTACAAGTAGTGTGCAAATTTGAGCAATGATGCCAACCATGTTTGCACAATGTTAAGCAGAGAGCAACAGTGCCTTTACACACTGATAAAATTAATTTTTACAATGTGGGATATTATACATAAGGGGCAAAACATTTTCTTTCATGGCGGTGATTTTTTCATCCTTTCCACAGAAGAAGTGCTTCTCAGACATACCCATTATTTACATATAAATACACATGACAGAATGAGGGGTTAATCATATATGTGTGTCACCTCACAATGTCCTGGTTTATACATTCATGTGTGTATGAGTCTTACTGAAGTCTGAAAGTCATCCAAGGCCAGAGAACACAATTACAATTACAGAAACATATCAGTCAGTATACCCTCAGTCATACTTCTGAACCTTCAAAACGTAGTGTGTCTTATCCCTCATATATATATCATTTATATATGCTCCATTGCTATGCATAGTTATTGTTATTTATAACTAAGTTTAAATTGTTACAAATTATATTTAATATAAAGTTAAATGGAACAACAGCAAAAACGTCTGAAATTTCCTGTATTACAACCCACAACCTACACTTACACCTGTTGCCACAGGAATATTGAAATAACACTTGGATATTTTCTTGTTCATTACTATAAACTGAAGTGCAACAATAGTAAAAATATTTGGAATTTGTGGTATTAGAACCCAGGACCACCTGCATTACTGCCCAGCAAATACACCCACTGCCTCGGGAATAGTTAAATAACAACTGCATATTTCCCTATTTGTTCTTAACTTCTGTGTGTTAACCACAGGGCAAAACCACTTACCATGTTTGTGCAGTTCCCAACAGAATTAATAGAATGTATCCATTTTGAAATTGTTAACTGTCTGCTTCCTCTCTGCAGGTATACTAGACCTTCAGTTGTTAGGAAATATTGCTAACTGCTGTACAACATTGCTAAATTGTGTTGCTAAATAGAAAGCAAAAAATGCAACAATGTATCCTTTTTGACATTTAGAATGTCTACATTCTGTTTGCAGGTGTTCTGTCTGCTTCCTGTGTGGGCCACTAGTCCAGGTTTTACGATGGTAAGTGTCATGCAACAAGATAAGCAAAGCTAAACTGGTTTTAGCCTTGTAATCATTGTTTATTAGGTTTCATCCTTCAAAGACAAAGGTGGGACTTGACTCCTGTTCTACGAATAGTAGATATTGTGTGGATCAACATGTTTAGCAGATGTGCTGCACACAGAAGGGATTCACAGGTGTAGTTGATATATTGGTTATCAGATAAATAATTTACATGACATTTATTATGTTTCTGTTTCTTCTATTTGTGCTAAGCCATGCACAGTGCAAATACTGGCATAGAAAAAAAGAAAATTAGGAAAAGGAAGAAAAGAAATCTAATAAATAAGCAACACTACACAATTTGTGTTGGTATACATGAAACATTTTTACACAGGTCTAAATTTGAACTCTCACTCCAAAGAAACTTCAAAACACAGTAAGGGTGTCTTATCCCACTTTTTCACAGAAACAGCCTTGCAGCAGAAAATGAAATCATCATGCATACAGGCAACTGCAACATCATTTACAGTATTAGCAAAACATATGACAGCTGTGCACTTCTGAGTTGTTTGTATATGTATTAATTTCAGATGTAGTGCAATAAGTGATCACACAACCATTTATGACTATTGCTTGCAGAAATGCAGCTCTGTCTTATCTCTCTGTGTATTCTGCTCATTCTTCTCTTATCTGGCCAGTAATCTCAGATATGCAGTCTGTAAGGCATTTTGTATCATTGTCCTTAAAGTGTGTGAGGATATTAAGTGGCAATAATACACTGTTGTCAACAAATGCAGGGGAGGTTGGATGTTACTGAACAGAAATTGTGAAATGTGTGCTGCTTACTTGCATTTAAAATGTTGATACAATAACTTCTATACTTTGTAAGTCTAACCTGGCTGATACTCCCACTGGAGGTAAGGGAGCCTGAATTGCTGTTATGTTTTCCTTCTCCCTACCAAAACACATTCACAGTTGCAATCCATTAGCAACAACCACTGAGGGAGTGCATGCACTATGTTTATGTGTGTTACACAGAGTCAAGAATTTGGGATTCAACAATTCTAATGAGTTCACACCTCATTTGCATCTTCACCATGCTGACAGGCCTGAATCTACACTATAAAAAGTGAAGTGAGTAGCTAAGGAACCTAGAGGTGAGGAGAGTTGTTTATGTGGATAATACAGAAAAAAACTGATATAACTTTGGGTTTATCTGTATAGAAGACTACTGGATGTTGATAAGATATGATTGCATTTTTCAGTTATATAGTGGATATGCTCAAATGTAAATTAGAAATGTTTATATATGTATTAGAAAATTCTACTTTTATCTGTATGCTTATACGTTTACTGATATTGCATAGGAATTTTTGTCTGGGCATTTTACTTTCTCAGATGCACAGCCCTATTAACTTTCATCACAAGTGCTAATGCTACAACTGTTTTCTCTTTACACTGTTTTGTTATTTCAGTGAAATGTAAGTTCCTATATTCTCAATGTCACAAGGGTGTTAGCCTTCTAGGATGATCCATAGACACTTCTAGGGCAGTGTTGGCCACAGGTAGAGGGGACTGTCAGTTGCATAAAACTGAATGTTCTGTGGTAATTTTGTACACACATTTTGGGACACTTCATTTGATAGCACTTATAGCAGTTCATTGATGTTTTATTCCTTTTTTGTTAGCAAAATATGTCATTTGCCTGTTGTTCTGGAGGTGGGGGAAGCCAAGTTCCATTTGTGTGTTGGCACAAACAAAATTGTTTGTACAGAAGTTGTTACGCCCCTAGTTTTGGATCCAACCTTGCTTTGTGTGTGACTATAGCTTACAACCACATAATTCATTTTTTATATTTGAATAATTTGACTGTTTTTTTTTTCTCCAGTGGGTAATATAGCAATAACCCACACCTGGGTGTGGGTAATGCTGGATTTACCCACAGTTGGTGTGGTTTGGTCACAAGGGCAAAGCCCGAGTGGCCAATCAAAGCCAACCATGGGTAAATCCAGCATTACCCACACCCAGGCATGGGTTATTGCTATTACACAATGACATTATTTAAGAAAAAAAATAATTACTTTTCTTAAATAATGGCATTGTATAATACCTCATTGCTGCCCTTCCGCAGCTGTCTGGTATTCTGTGGCAGTTCTGATGTACTGCGCATGCGTATGCCTATGCAGTACATCAGAGCTGTGGGCAAAAGCAACGGAGAAAGCAAGATCTCCGTTGCTTTTTACAAACTGTTTCACTGTGTTAAATGGGTTTAACATAGCGAGACAGCTTTAACAAAAACAACAGAGAATCTCTGTTGCTTTTTTTAAAGCTGTCTCGCTATGTTAAACTCGTTTAACATAGCGAGACAGTGTTGCTGTAAGAGTTATAGTAATGGACACGCTGACCAATCAACGTGCACATTTTTGAATATTAATGGGGGGCCATTGTATAATATGAAAATACTACCTTTTATGTGTTATATCTAAGCAGGACTTTTATTTATGTGATACTTATGTGTATTATCCTTCTTTTGTGTTTTATGTCACCTAGGACTATGGCACACAGGCATCCCAATCCCTGCAACCCCCCCTTTTGTGACACCGAGAATGAAGTAATTGTCCAAGCATTTAGGCAACATGATGCCTTTCTGCTTTAGTTAGGATGGGGGATTTGTCTGCCGAGAATGGGAATTTAGCAGCAGATAGTGGCTGATGTAAATGCTGCTGTTGGCCAGAGCAGAACATATGATCAGGTGTGTCATAGGGCCAGTGACATGATTTCATCATATCAGAGAGCAGCTGCAGTGTCCTATGGACAGATGGCTATGGGGGAAACTGTTACAGACCCACTACTGACACCAAATGAGGAGTTTTTGTCCACTGTCTGGGATACAGTGAGGTCAGTGAAAAGTGCACAACAGCTTGTGGCTGATGTTGGTGCTGCTGTTTCAGGGAGGGCAAGGGTCATTGCTGCCCCCCCCCTACTGTTTGGTATATACTTCTCTGAAGTTCAGACCAAAACTAAGGGTCTGTGGCTGACCAAGTCTGCGGATGACTGCAAACTGGGTGCCATTATTGAATCCCCAAATGATGTCAGTATACTTCAGGAGGGTCTTACGCAAGCCAACAACTGGTGTCTTAGTCATGATCTCAAGCTGAATGCAAAGAAATGTGTCATAATTCCCCTCAGTAAAAACAGTGCCCCTTCACACTATCAAGTTAACAACATGTACCTATGAAGTGATAAGAGATCTGGGAACACAAGTAGACTGTGACCTTAACTTTGACCACCATGTGTCTACTGTAGTCTGGAAGGCTTTCTATGTAGCATACTTGATTAGCAAAGGAGGTTATAACCCCTCTGTACTTGTCACTAATCAGGCCCATAATTGAGTATAATGCCCCCTTTGGCATGTACCATACAAAGTACCTGCAGCAATTGGAGATATCTCACAGGTTTCTAAGAAGATCAAGAGACTCTAGCACATGCCCTACACAGACTGACTAAAGTCCCTGTCACAATACTTAGTATCATATAGACTTCTTCGGGGGGACTTATGCCTGACTTACAGAGCAATCTCCGACCCAAACCTAATGAATTTGCTGCACATCCGTAAATCAAACGGGATAGAGCTACCCATTCTAGGGACCTACATATGGCCTGCAACTTGAATAAAATGTACTGGAGAGACATATTTGTCTTCCAGTGACTGCTGCATCTTTGGAATAGGCTGCTAATTCATGTGAATCATAGCACCTCTATAAAACTGTTCAAAAGGAACCTGGACGAGTGGATGGAGCACCATAAATCCTTACTAGGTATAGTGCTCACAACCCTCCTGGACATGGGTAGTCATTACTAAATACAGTCCTGGGTACTGACTAGAATATTTATGGTATTACATTGGGATGAAATGGCTAAGCTTGAAATGACCTCGGGGTCAACAGCCTAGTAACCTCCTATGATCCTATGTCCCAGGAGGAGCTTCCAGGTAGGCTTGCCTATCTCACTTGTTAAACATTTCTTGTAAAATAAAATATTGACAGGAATACTTAAGTTTTGTTTAACATAATTTTTTGATGGGGGAATAGTTGTAGATTGATACAGTTAACAACACATTCTGGTTGATTGCAAATGGGCTTGGGGTGGATGTGTTATCCAAGTTTTTTATTAAAGTATCATTAATGGACATATAAAGGGCCAAAAGTTTTAACCCCCTGTGTTACTGTGAATTGTGATGCTGGTGTCCTTACCTTTTGCTTATCTTCTTCTATGAACATCCTCCACAGAAACTCTGGAATCATCTGCACATGGTAAGCCAAACATTTTTATGTCAGTACTGATGAGCAGTTTACAGATTCACAGAAATGTTTATTTTTCTCCATATGTGTGATGTGGGTGTCAGGATTTTTGTGTGTATTGCTGTACTGTCTCTGTAATAGTGGCATCGCTGTTAGTTAGCAAATATTGGACTATAGCAAAATATTGGACTATAGCAGTGTAGGTATTGATTTATTTCCTGTGTTTGCTGCTTATTATCACAGGTGATCCTGACAGTGGAAGTGTAGGACTCTTATCAGCTGATATCAGAATATAGGCAGACTCTGATGATGATGGTGGACAAACTGAGGCAAAGTTGGGGGGTGCAGTGATTGAATCTGACACTGTGTTTGACATTCATCCATCCCCTGTAATTCCACTGGACACAGCCTCTAGGCCTATGCCAACCGATTCCAGTGAGCCCTCAGATATTGGACAGGAGGAAGGTGAGACACTCATTAAGGGTAGTGTGATTACTGTGGCTTCAGTGCCTGTTGACTCTGGCTGTAGCCAAAGTGTGGTTGAGGTACCATGCAGGAAGGTTGTCAGTTGTGCTCTGAGGAGACCTGCTGTCCATCCTCCACCTCTTCCAGGTGTGTCTTTCCATGCCACTTGACACGATTAGGACCATCATGGAGGTGCAGGCATGTTCCAATAGATCCTCTGAAGAAATGCTTAGGGTTGTAGATGTGGCACAGGCTGACATACGTGACTGAATCCAGTATGTTGCTGATTCAATGAATTGGATGAATGACACATTGGAATGGGCTGAGTTTGTGATGGAACATCTGCTGGGAGGGGGGGTGGCATCCATGTTGGCATAGGTCAGACACATCATCTGATGTGTGCCAATGTGGCTACCCCCAATCATGCTCCCGTAGTGGCACTACTTCCACTGCTCCATCAGTTGTTGAGGTGTCAATATCCAGACATGGCAGACCATGGGGTCAAGGTCTCCTGGGCATCCTTATGAGGAGAGTTTGTCATGCAGACATCAGTCACATTTAGTTAGCAGCAGTTGATCTGACCATTGGTGTGGATGTGCCAGTGCAATTCCTGGCACAGCTAGTTCTCAGGTCTGGTACAACAACAATGAACTGTCACCTCTACCATACATGGCTCACAACTGTCCAACATACCAAGACATAGAGCTAGCACAGAGCTTGGCTGTGTTCTTGCAAAGACTCACACACCAATTTCACCTGTAGACTCTATACATAGACACAGACACAACAGTTACATGGTTCAGCCATGAGGCTTAAAGCTCATTCTGCCTCAGTGGTCATCTGTTACTTTATCCAAATGTCTGCCTGTTTCTCTTTCTTACTCACATGCACACAGTTTCCTTTTGCATCAGCCTAGGCTTCCTGCCCCCTGAACACAAAGCACCCTGTGCAAGTGATGATAACTGTGCCATAGCCTTGTTTTCTATATTTTGGATTCAGGAATACATAAGCTTTTGTGTCTGATTTACAGGGTGCATAGCTGACTTAGTGCTTAGGGTATCTGTGTCGCTGATGCTGTTTTGCTAATTGTACTTCTTTCTTACAGGTTTTCATACTGTGTACATCCCTCCCACATGCTTACAGCAAAAAAGGTGGATCAAGCCATTAACTAAAGTGGAACAAAGGCTGAACAATAGGGAGACTTTAAATATTTTGGTCTTACAAAGACAGAGACAGTTGATAGAGTCAAAGGATTTTTTTGAGGGTTATGAAGTCTGAAACTAAAATATGTGCCCTTAATTTCTAACTTCTCTCCTTGATGATCTGCCAGTACAAAAGTATGAGGCCAAACTGAGGACATTTGATGACCGTCAATACTTTTGAGAGGTGTGAATGTGTGAGTCTTCGATGCCTGAGGCCTATTACTTGATAGAGGACACAGGTATTCACATAAGTCACTGCTGTCACATCTTGAAGTCATTGCTGTAAATATCAACCACTTTTTACTTACTTACATTACTAAGCAACAGTATTCCAGGTTATGCCATTCATTTGTATTATTGCAGATGTTCGATCTATTACAGGTTCAACATTTACCTTGTAAATCTGGCAGCTGCTATAGTTTTAGTACAGGCCTGAGTGTGTCTGATGCTAGGAGTACACAACCATTACATGGGTAGGTAAAGTTTGTGAGCATTACCTGGCATCAATGTTACTATATGTATGTACATGGGATGAAGGTTTTAGCCCCTAATTTTGGTGAGTGATTGTGCTATGCATTGCCTGTTAGCCAATGCCAGGGCATATTGAGCATGGTTATGTCTGCCTACACCCACAGCAGCTGCTGGTTACCCCTCTGATTTCTCACCTGTGTATGGCTGTGGTGACCTTGCCAGAGGTGGTAGGATGTGTGTCCCTCCCCCTTGTTAATCCTGCTGAAGCTGTTTTCTCAGTATAATGTTTTGAAACATGAGACTGATGGTGAAGATTTCAGTACATGTATGTGGATTGTACTGCCATGCTCCCCTAGCTGTTTCTAGGCACCAGAAATGCGACTTTAGCACCCCAGACACACACACTATGATATTTTTGGTTTGAGCATGTGCCTCATTGTGACATTCTTCAGTAGGTGTGTGTGCATTTCTGATGGGCGTCATTGGTCATGGTTTCAGTGCATAACCTGCATCCCCAAGTAAATGACCCTGTGGGATATCACCCATAGTGAACATATGATATAGTTGGGAGTTGTGCCCAATACATGAGTCATGGTAACTGCCTGGGCTGTCAGCACACACATACAAGAGGATTCTCTTAGTGTTACACATAACTTGGCAGTTAATGGAGTGGAATCCCTTTCTATTTATGTAGATGCTACCCTGTTCCCTGGGTGGTGCTTTGATTTCTATGTGTGTACAATCTATGGCACCCAGTACTTTAGGGTAGTGTGCTGCAGGGTATAACTCCTGCATATTTGTGGCCCTGTCCTCAGGTGTATGGGGGAAATATATGTGATCACTGGCATGCTGGAGCATAACATTCAGGAATAGACAGAGTATCCTGGAAGCTGATGCCTGTGACACCCCCAGCATGTCCTCTGTTGGTCACTGTAGGTAAAATTCTAATTGTTACACATACCTTTGTCTCCACTGGTATTGGTTCACCTCTGTTTGCCATTGGTCTGAGTTGAGGATGACAGGGGTTGCAGAGTTCCTGCAGTATGTGTAGTGTTATACAATTTCCACCTCATGTTGAGTGTGATAAGTTAAATGGGGGTCTGAAAATTCTTCTCCTTCTTGGCTGTGGTCTATTAGCAGCAGCACAGACTTTAGCCTGTTACACACACACATGAATTAAAGCAACAGCAGCCCCTAACACTCTTTCTGTGTAGACACCTTTCCGTGGTTGTATTCCAATAGGTTTTGAAATTTGCAGGGGAAAACCAGCAACGAGTCTACACAGTAGCTTTATAGCTTGTTGAATAGCTCCTCCATCTTGGATTGGTGGATTAGCATATAACTCAGATGATTATGCTCTAATTAGCATATCATGATGTTTACCGTGATTGTGTGGCTCTACACACAATATAGAGCCACTTTCTGAATACATAACAGTGAACTATCATGTGTGCCTTGTGCCATGATGTGCACATGGTTTTAGTGGCTCGTGTAGGGTTTATTGAACCTGAACCATGCTCTACACTGCAGAAACCTTGAGAAATTTCTGTTCCATGTACTGGAGAAAGTAACAACTGGCCCACTTGAAGGTAACACAGAAGCTGTACTTGAGATAAAGAAACTAGAGTGGCAAATTTGCCTAAAGGTTTACTGGCACCCAGGACTAAACATAAACTGCTCCATCAAATCTGTACTTGAATCTAGAAAACTGGACCATAATAGTCTTTACTAACAGTGAGATACTGTATTTTTTAATATTCCTTCATTGTATTTTTAATTAGCAATTATATTTTCTCACACACACACACACACATATATATATATATGTCTGAGTATGTATGTGTGCATGCATACTTGTCCTTTTTGATGTTTAATAAGTATACTGAAATTTGAAATGCACTTTGTATTTTATGTACACAAAACTAAAACTAGATATATCAACATATGAGGCCACTGCAATTTCCTGCTAATGGCAGATTCTGAATATCAAAAGAGGAAACTGCATCTCAGATTTGTTAGTGCCTTCACTCTATAGCTCTGCATTCAAAGCTACTAATTTTAAAACTACCTTGCTGATGATCATAAAAAATGTGACATTTGAAAACTTTGCATTTTAGTACGGAGATCTCCTTATCTGGTACAGGTAATACCTTTGTGGTACCTATTACATTTAAAATGCAATGTTGTTTATGTTGGCAGTATCTGCTTTTACTATGACAAACCTTCTACAATACAAAAACACAGCGAAGAAATATGACTGCTGATAGGAAGATTAGATAACAAATGTGATCATTTGAGCTGTGTACATCTGTCTGCAACCCCTTTTTCCCAGTTTTGCATATGGGATTGGGGTGTCACTTCAGCAGTGAAAATCATCTATAGTCAAGGTTCACACTGCCGGGTGGTTAGCCCTGTCACAGTTGTTCTTCCATGTCACACACTTGCATATTCAATGCCAATTTGGAGTATACAATCCTCCAATGGCATGCCTTTGGAGTGCGGAAGGATTACCTGGAGAAAACCACATGAACACAGGGGAAGACATGCAGACTCCGCAAAGAACACATCCCAGCTGGGAACTTAAGCAGAGAACCTCTGCTGTTTAAATGGCTCAGTAAAAGAAAACCCATTCTCTACTATATAAAATGACTGCACATATGCAGTAGTCGGTCTAAGCTCAGTCTGTTCTCAAGCAATAATATATCTAAGCTGATAGTGAAATGGATTTAAAATTAGTCCTTGCTTCCATGAGAATCTCTTCAAAGTATATATCAGCAATGAAAGATCTTGACTTTGAGAAGCATACCCCCACAATGGATTTACAAAGTCCATAATATGGAATTTATTGTAAACCTATATGACCAATGGGGATGGGAATAAAGCACTTGGTGGCTCAAGTCATTTCATTTTATGGATATTGAACTTAGTGGTTGCTATCAGGCTGTACCTGTGCTTTAAATGTGCTACTTCTAAGAAAATGAGAAACAACACATATCTTTTGGTTCCATATTGAAATATCAGCACTTGAAAATGTTGAGTGCAGACAGGTTGAACAAAAAAGATCATAAATGCAGGAGAAAAGTGAATCTTGAACATTGCTCATTGCATAGCTCCCAGTTATCGTGATGACATGTGGAAATACATGTACATGCCTGGGTTTGTATCATTTCATATTTGTGGATTTTGAGACGTTAGAAACTCAATGGTTCATATGTAAAATCCTTCCTGCAATGCAGAGGGTCTTAATTCTGGGTTCTGGCTGAATGTTCAGTTTATACTCCATAGGAAAGGCAATTGGACTTCTGTTAGTGGATGGAGGGAACAGACTGACATATGAATAAAAGCACATAGGGGACACCATATTCTTTAAGTTAAAACATATACATCCCTTTCACCTTTAGCTGATACCACTGTAACACACACTTGCAGCTATTTCCCTATTTTGTTTACTAACACTTCTCAACACTCCATACCATCTGCAACCTCCAGACAACTGACAATGACATGCATTTTCTGGCTCCCTATTTAAATGTCAGCACTTGAAATGCCGAGTGCCAACAAGTTGGAAAAAAGAAAAGTCCAAAAGCACAAAAGTAAGAGCGAATATAGAAAATCATGCTTCTCCTTTAAAATTCTGTTTGCATGGGGGAGTCCCCCACACCCCCAAACTTTTATATACCAACTCTGAGATTGCCATACCTTGGAGAAAATTGAATATCCCAAGAAATGTCATCTCAGACTTAGTATATACAAGTCTGGTCTTTTGGCCATTCAGCCTCCATATTGGGACTTGCTTGTTACCGCATTTTCTGGTTCTTCTCATTCTACTTCTGTCATTTTGTGATGATGAACTGAGACAGAATGCAAGATGTAATCAGGCCAGCAGCAGTGATGTGCAGGAAACCAGGACAGAGGTAAACACGAAGGAAGGGAAGTGAATTAAAGCCCACAAGTCAGGTATGCTTCTAGGACAGAAGAGCATGAGTAAAAAGGTGACCCTGATACCAACTGTCTTCAGGGTTATATTACATAACAAAGAAAGATGTTTTCACATGCAAGTCAGTACAGTAGATAAGGCTTAAGGTGTATCTGTGTGCTTAATCTCTTGAAATTTTCTTCTTCTCTTCGTATCCAAAATATTTCTTCAGCATCTTACAAAATACTTAACTACAGCTTTACCAGCTTCCTGAAACTAGCAGTAATCAATGGTGTAAGGAATGAGGAAAGGAATTCTTGTACTCCTTTTACAAGATTAATGGAGGCTATGTGGTTTTACAACTATGTGAAATTAAAGTATTAAATCTGCAACTTTCTGTATCTACATCTTTAGGTACTTTCATTCAAAATGTAGCTGGCATGTATGCCGTTTTCTTATAAACAGCATTTATAAGCTATAGGCATGTACTGGTTTAGTGGCTTATGTCATATTTCCCATACTTCTTGGATACAACATAAATTACTCTCTGGCAATAGGTGTTCAGACTGTTGGAAGGACTATGTAGTAAAAGGTAAATACTTTTGTTTCAAACATTAGAGATCCATCCCAGCAGGAGCAGTCTTAGGTCAACTGGTGCCCTAGGCAAAAGAAGGGCTCCATGGCACCCCCCACCACACCACCTGGTGCCTCTATCCTGGTCTACCTACACCAAATAAATATTGGAAAAGCACCCCTGCTAGAGCGGTGCCCTAGGCGGCCGCCTAGTTGGCCTATGCCTAAGGCCGGCTAAGAGCACAACAGGCACTCCAAAACCCAGCTACAAAATGACCAACTGGGCCTAAACCACTGTCTCACTTCCAAAAATCTGCTCCTTAACTCATAAAAAACAAGGCTATCCTCTTTGGTACTAAGACAAAAACCTTCCAAAACTCCTAGCTGCTGCAAGCTTTGGGACCAGTACAACAATCTTACTGACACCATGACTTCATTCAGATAGCCAGGCATATGACTCAACCAGTTTAACTTCCAGGATCCTGTTCAAAACCCCAGATGTAAAATCACCTATTTATTTTTCTAAGCTCAGAAAATATTTCAGTTCCTTTCATCACCAGCTTGGATAGCCACTGAGAAAGGTGTCCTGCTCACACAGCTTGAGTATGGCTTGCCCTTGTTTGCCACCTCCTCTAACAAAATTAAATCAATACTACAGACCTTATCTAATAAAATATGCTGCTTCATCAATTCCCCTTACCTTGAACACCATTGCCTTACTTTATCCTTACTTTATCCAGTGTTAACGTGGCTCCCAGTACAAGTCAGACTCAACCTATTTCTAGGCTCCTAGCTGTTCAGATTATTCCACTAAGATGTCCTCACCTTGAAATGAAACTAATCACTACCACCTCATCTACAACCTCAGAAGCCAGGATAACAATATCTCCTACCTTCTAACCCCCATCTACTAAGCTACATAGTTATGACTCTAGTTTCACTGTACTTGCCCCAAAACTGTGGTAATCCCTTCCTCATTTATTTTATTTATTGACATTTGATTACGGGGAAAGTCTGATTGGGTAGAAGCCCATTTGCAGTGAAGGCCCATGATGAAAAGCTCCAAATTATTACAAAATATTTTAAGAACCATAATTTTAGAATCTTCAAAAATAAAACAAAAACATCTGCAATTTAAATAACTGTAACAAATTAGACATAATATAAAAGCATTGTTTAAGAATCGATACAAGGTATATCATCTCACTATGCAATGTTCTGGCCTTGACTCAGACACTGTTTAAGTAACACAAATACAAATGTAAATGCCACAATGCAGAAGATACCACTTCATCACCACTTCTCTACACTAGTTTAATTTCCTTGCTCATCATATTTATCATATATATTATACCACTACTGTGTTTCTAATTCATGAAAGTATATAGCTTCTTTCTCCTTGTTCACTATCATCTTACAACGTTTACCATTCTCAGTCCTGTCTCTTTGGACTTTCTGTTTTAACTATTGTCTCCTGTTTTCTCCTCTAAACATTTTAGTCTTACTTCCTACAATTTCCAAGGTTAAACATGTTTCTTACTTTTTTCTTGTTACTCCTCTGATTCCACTTTTCTACTTGTAGAGTGCACACATCAACATGGTATAGACTTTGTACATAGTATGTTTTTGTGACTAGTTTATATTACTTGTGTTGCACTGTTGGCTGTAATTGCTACATTTTTGTTTCTGCTATTTCTGCATAACCTAGGCTGAGCCTGCATTTGGTTATGCTTTAATTAGTGCTCTACCTCAGGAACCAAAATGTAAGTAAAATAAACAATGTAAATAATTTACCACATTTCTCACCTTACCTCTTGGTCTTTTTTGCTTCAATAAGTACTATGGTGTGTTCTGTCAGTGTAATTATTAAGATTAGTGTACTGTATAAATAACAGAGAAAATCCTTACGATTGAAGATTGGCATAATTTGCAAAGCTGGATGCAAGCTTTCATGCTTTATGAAAATACATCATACAGCATTTTCATTACCAGTTATGGCTTTCTTTTACAGTGGAAAGATAAACGCTTTCTATAAAAGAACTAAAGATATCAGTCATTAAACTCAGCTGGGTAAAACATAACATCGTAAGAAAAAAAAATGTGAAAAAATGCAGACTGCCCAGTAAGATATTAAGATATGCATATAAAATTCGTTCAGCATTTTAAGCAGTTTGTCCTACATTTTTATCAAGCGTTTAAAGTTAAAATCATAACTAATAATAAACCGGTGATGTTTGCTTGCAGCCTGTGTTGGGTATCTCGGCTCCCCCTTGCATCCCCCTCCATCTTTTTTTCTTCCTCAAAGTTATCCTCCCAGTCCCATTCAAGCATAGCTCTTCCCGGCTAGAGCACCGTACAAGCGGAATCTGAGCAAAGCTGGGAAAAACTTAGGAATCGTTTGTACGTTCACGTCGCACTTGGGTGTAAGCAAGCTTCAGGATGGATGTGGTCCCCGACCTAGTGATGGTCAGATAGTGGGTAATGCTCTGGTTATGTCAAGAAGGAGGCCCTCTGTCGGGTGCAGTATTTGTTTTGGGTGGGCTGCCCTTGTTGTTTGGATTTGCACTCTTTTGACTGAGTTACCACCAAGTCTTCTGGATTTTTGTTGCTGACAGGTTTCTCTGAATATTTTCCCATGTAAGAGGAATAACAGCTGGTGGTTTGCTTGCAGCCATCCCAGAGGTGCCTCATGCTTTGTTACTCTCGCGCAGTTTCAATTACTTTATTTTAAGGATTTGCAAGATGTCAGGAAGGAAAAAACAGCTATATGAAGTAAACACACCCTATCCACAGATCTAGTGCAACTTATGGTAAGTTCTTTTTCAAGTTGCAATATACTGCAGTGGCGTGCTTTGCATTTATAGCGTGATAATATGAAGTTACAGTCAAACGCGGTGGAGAGTTTTATTAGCAGTGTGTGAAAAGATATACAAACAATCCACCTCAAGATTAAATGTGCTTTTTTTCTTTGCCTTCCTGTTTCCAATACCTTCAAACTTGGGGAGGAGGTAGCCTCACCTCAGCTTGTAATGTACGCTGCTTGTTTAAACTTGACAAGTTGTGGTGAGGGTAAATGGAGCTCAGCAGAAGCTTTATGTTGTAGTTAATTCAAGGAAAAACACACGAGTTTTACTTATTGCTATGGCTACTACTGTTTCAGCCTGCTGGCATTTCTTAATTTAGTACTGGTTTCTTTTTTTAAGTTTTTAATAATTCGCTTTCAAAGAGAGGATTGAGCATTCCCCTACCCCTTGTTTAAACGGTAGTCTTGAGTGAAAAGAACTACCTGCACAGCAATAAAATGAGCCAGGCAAACGACTAGGGTTGGATAGATATTTTTAGTCGTATTAGAAGTCTTTGAATACTGGATGTTTTATTACTCCTTGTGTTTTAATATGTTATACATTCCAGTTGTTAAGATCAGTAACATCGGAAAGATAAGCTTAGAAATTAGTTGTGTTCTGGTATTAATGTGCAAACTAGAAACGAAATGGTACTGGAAATAATTGTATTTGGTAAGCAGCGGATAATGTATAGGATGAGTAGGGTGTCGAAACAATGTACTGCAACAGAATGGGAATATACTCTGGCAGTGAATCCTCCCATCTATCCAAATTTTCGCAGGATGTCCAGAGTTTTGATTCATATTTTTGGTCTGTTAATCATACAATTTGTTTTCTGGTAAATCAGTGAGGCTTGAAGTCAGTAAATAATGACAAATCAGTTTCAGACTTCATATGCTTCAGAAAATGCATGCTAATACAATTTTCTAAGAGCAATATTTAGAACCAGTCCCTATTTTGGGCCTTTGTCCCCACCACATCTCTTAAAGAGCCAGAGACAAATCCAGAAATAATCAGGGACAGTTTGAAAATATTAGCACTCTTGACTTGAGACATTGACAAAATAAGACAAAATGAATGTCACCAGTTCTTAGGAGGAATTAAGACAGACAGAAGTGAGACTTGAATCAAAATCAGGAAGAGTTGAGACTTATGAAATAGACTGACTCTTAATAGCTCTCAACCTCTTGGCACAAAAAATCTAGACAAAGCCACAAATAATGGGGGACAAAGCCCTAAAACTGGAGACTCATTTTTAAATATTGCTCTTTTAAACTTAGAAATTTGATAGAATAAAAGGTATTGTGTTACCATGTATTTTCTGAAGGATATGAAGATCTGAAACTCAAATGACTGTCATTATTTGATGAATTCAGTACTCATTGATTTGCCGCAAAAATCCAGCAAATCACAAATTTTATGAAAAACATACAAAAAATATGAGGCAAAAATCTGGCCATTCTGTGTAAATCTGTACAATTGAGAGGTATGGACTGACTTCTGAACTGCCTACCAAACTCAATCCAACCCCTGAGGAAACCATATGTTTCAAACTTAAATCTCCCTGACCACCTATTGCATACCTCTTCATGTCTTAGTACTAGGAATCTAGACAAAGCCAAAAATAATGGTGGGGACCATACCTCTCAACTGTCCAGATTTAATCTCATATTTTGGTATGTTCCTTGTAAAATCTGTAATTTTTTGGATTTTTGTGGGAAATCAGTGAGGATGGAATTCACTAAATAATGATAGGCATTTGAGTTTCATATTTCATATCCTTCAGAAAATGCATGGAAAAAAAAAAAAAAAAAAACTTCTATTCTAGAAACTTTCTAAGTTTGTAATATAAGAAAAAAGCCAAATTATATGTGTTTACCCAGTTGAACAGATAACATATCACTCCAGTTTATTTCTACTGATATGACAAGTAGAATTTCTTATAAAAACATTTGTGTGTGAATGTTTACCTAGTTCCTGGTAGTATTATTTTGGCATAGTCAATGAGTACAAAGGAGCAGCTTAATTTTCATATATAGTAGCCAGTAACTGCAAATATCCCTTGGGGGGGGGGGGGAGTGCCAGATAGTTCAGATATTTACAAGGAGATCTACTGGTGCTGTCATCCCTCCACTAACCAACCATGCATGTATACATACATATGAGCACTCACTCTCACAAACACACACACACACACACACACACACACACACACACACACACACACACACACACACACGCATATACATACACTGGACACAGTAAAAAATAATGGGGGGAATAAATAGAGAAAAATAGAGACAATTTTAAATATTGCTCTTATAAACTAAAAAGTTCAGATTTGTACAAGGAGATCTACTGGTGCTACAATCCATCCACCAACCAACCATTCATACATGCACTTTCTCACAAACACATACACTGGACACAGTAAAAAAATAATGGGGGAATAAAGGTCCAGAAATAGAGACAATTTTAAATATTGCTCTTATAAACTAAAAAGTTGATATGAGTAACAGGGTTTGAATTAGCATGCATTTTCTGAAGGATATGAAGTCTGAAACTAATATGTCTATCATCATTTAGTAACTTCAATCCTCAATGATTTTTTTTCCAGAAAAACACAAAGTTTCTTTAAATGAGACCAGAAATATAAGTTAAAAATCTGGACATTCTGCGAAATTCTGGACAGTTAAGTGGTATGTGACACACACCTAACAACTATACCTTTTATCAAGTACATACAGCCTAACTATGCAGTAAGGGATACAGAATATATACTTGAAATCCTTAAATGTGTAAGTAGTGAAAAAGGTGTCGTATGGACACATACTTTCCTAAATTTTTCGCACCATTTCTATTTCATTTGTATCATAGCTCTCAACTTTTTATCTCCAAGATGTGTAACACTCTCTCTTACAATATGGAACAAATGGGCAAAATGTAGAACAGCATAGTTAATAACTGCTGCTACATACTTACAAAAAGTTCTTTTGATGAATTAATATGATTCATTATTTAAGATAGCCATTTGTTAAAAAAATATCAATGAAAGTGTGCCAGAACCTATCACTGTGCAAGAGCATGGAACATAGAGTTTTTATGACTCGGAATGAGAAACATTCCACAGTATATAGTGCAGTTGAAAGATATATGATCTGTATATTTAATAGTATAGCTAGGCTAGACAAAATGCTGATCACCTCAAACTAATTTGCATTTCTTGGATAATAATAACATAATGCACACTTCTCCAAAACCAGAAACCAAATTTTGATAATGAATGTTTATCTTTCAAGCTCACTAGTGTAAAGGGTGGAGATCAGTCAAGTTACAGAATTTGCTACAATAGCAGGTATTTAGTATCTATTGCCAGCTGCCTCCACTAACAAGAGACCGGCAATAGATATTTCACCAGTGGCGACTGCCTCTGCCCAGTTGCCATCTTGGATCACTAAAATCTGCTGCAGTATAAATGCAGTCAGTGCTGAGATCTAACTTTAGTCTGTGAATAAGGACTACTACAAAGCATTTTGCTAGTGGAATGGTTGAGATAATATAGGTCTAACACTTCCATTAGAAATTCAGCAAAGAATAAGTGAACAATGAAAATACTGTATAATTGCCAGCACTTAAAACAGCCACATGTGTAAGTGTTTAACATAGACAGTGGCAGAAGTGGCTAGTAACTTCAAAAGAAGAGGGGGGGGGCTGCAGAAAGCAACTGAGCTAACTGGAATGCAGTGGGGCTATATTATAGGTTGGTGACCATTTAGCTGTGATCAAGCAACAGCTATGTCCAGTCATTTTCATTACAGATTATCTCAGTACACCCTCATTCTAACCACTTCATTGATTATGTACATCTCAGATGTCTAACTGCAGTTATCAGGCTCTGCTTAAGGTGAATGTGAGCCATAGACAAAGGGGATCATGTGCCCCCACTTCTACCCAGTGCCTCCCATTTCCCTTCATCCAGGCCTCACACCATCCAGATAATTACTTTTTTATGCTGCTGTTTTTGGTTGGCTGCAGCTGACCACCAGTTGCTCCTAGTTTTTCTTCTCATCCACTGTGATTACCAGACCTGACTTATCATACCTCTGGCTATACTTGAACTATGTCATGGGCTGGTGAGATTGAGGACCCTTGGTCAACATGCTTACCAATGCATCTGCCTAAGATTCACAAAGAGACAGGGGAACCTGCATACAACACAGAGAAGGAACCACAGCCAAGAACTCAGACAAAAAAACAAGTGGTGTGAGGTGGCAATGCAACTCATTGCACCACTGTCCAACAATCAGTTGCTGTCAATTACATTCAGCAAAAACCACCACAGATAACTGCCTGTTATGTACAATACTGATGTTTGCCTGGATGGAAAGTGAATGAAAGTATGGCCAATGTGTTACTTTTAGATAGATTGTAAGTCTTCATACCTGTACACATTAATTTTGAACCACAGGAGTATCTCTTTTTTTAAATTATAGCCACATTATTGACTGTACACATCTTAGATGACTAATTGTGCTAAATGCGTACTAGAAGACATTCCATATGTCTTCACACAGACACATACAAGTTCTGTAAAGCCAGACTAATGACTGTTTAACTTAAGCAAATGATAGCAGTCAGACACTTTCATCCACATACAGACCCGTTACCCAGCAACTATGGCTAATTTGCTGACTGTGCACACACTAGCAGTCTGGTTGTGATTCAAAACTATGACCAAAATATTGTATTTCCACTTTTTGTGCAAACATTGCCACTCTAAGTTATCTCAACTTACTTTATTCAAATACACATTAGCTAAGCAAAGCCAACATAATGGCTCTTTAGTTTGAGTAGATGACAGCAAGATCAGTTGTTCCTATTCACAGACAACCCTTGTGCCCAGTAATTATAACAAATTTGTTGACATTGTACACATCCGATGTCTGATTATGATAATGAATGGCCACAGTAATGCATTTCAACTTTGTTTCACACAAAAGGTAACCACAGTAACATACTACAGTTTTTTTCACATAAATACACATTAATCTTGCAAAGTCATAATAATGACTGCTCAAATTTAGTAAGCAGAAGCAAGAACAGTTAGGTTCATTTGGATTTACAAACCAACCCCATAACCAGGAGTTCTAGTCACTATGTTAACTATACACCTCAAATATCAGACTATAATAAAATAGAAATAATTGACCACAGTAAATTGTTTCACCCCACCCCCACATGCATGTACTCACCAGTTATGGGCACTTTTGCTGTGTGCCCCTCAGATGTCTGATTGTAATAAAATGAAAAAATAAATACATAAGACCACAGTAGTGTATTTCAGTTTGCTGCTGTCAGCAACATAGTCAATCCAGTGCAACTGACCTACATACATGTATGTGTGAGTATGCATATATACATATATACACACACACACACACACACACACACACACACACACACACGTGCGCACCAACTGCAGGAACCTGAATTAATTTGTATACTTCAGATCATATATTTCACCCTGTTGCTGTCAGATGCAGACACATTTAATCCATTGCAACACCCCCAGAAACAAAATATTACATGTATACATAAAAAACTGTATCCACCCAAACTTTACTACAGGCTGGTTGGTAGTGGCACCATCCAGTAATAGAATGAGGGGATTACAGGCAGGCATTATAGAATAAACACAAATACTTTTTAAAAGAAACCCTTTCTGCTATGCTCATACTTGTACAAATCCAAATCCATCCACTTCCTTCACCTTTTCATTCTTTGCTCATAGGAAATGAGTTCTCATTACTTTATCTAATCGGCGACCCAGGCTCTTCTGAAGCATTGTTTCTCTCTCAATATGGCAGGGATACATTTAATAATGGATAATTGCCTTATTCTCCATTTGGACTAGATTTAATGCTTTACTGTTTCAGTAAATAGCCCAAGTGAGTAATATTTTCTTTTGTTTAAACAAATATTGGAACAGTGAGCATGATCCATTGCATGCATGTTGTTCAAGACCCCCTAAATGGGAAAGCCTACTGTACTTAAAATAAAATAAATGAGATTTTCTGGCAGTCTTTTTATTGGGGGTGGGGTTGCAGCCCAGAAGCTAGCACTGCAAGCCACCCTGGGCTGTGGAAAGGCTATTTGTTTTTCTTCAGGATGTTCAGATGTTGAATTTACTGGATAATATATTGGGCAACTTTATTACAAAGAAACATGTCATTACAGATAATATAGTTTGTGCTATCTGAACAGTTACTTACCAGGTCTCTCCCTTTCGCACAAAACTCAAGCCGCTCATACAAAGCCACCATTCAGTCATTCACATGGAACTACTTTATCTGTCTGGGAACTGTTATTGTTATTAGCTTTGAGCATTAAGCCCTGGACACAGTTTATTTCTTTCTTGAAAGAAAATGAAAAAGTGAATTTCTTTTCTTGATTTTTTTTTTTCTGAGATTTTCCATTGTAACACATTTAAGTAGTTTCATTTCTTAGTTAGTACTGAAGAATGAGCGACCTGTAGATCGCACCCTGATTGTAGAAGGAACGTTCTGCAGCAGGGTGTTAATATACAAGTAATGCCTGTTGAAAAACGAGTCAGCTGCTCCATGGCAGCATATCAACTGCCGTGGAGCTCAAACTGAAAAAAACTAATGGGCACCATTATTTTACACTCTCTAAGTAGCAGTTTTGTTGTTTAGTGAGTGTAAAATAAAAAAAAGAAGGAAAATTGAAGTAAAAAAATGTGCGTGCATGTGTTTGTGTGTGAGAGTGTATGTGTGTATCACAGTGAGAGAGAGATTGATCAAGATATTATTTTACATTCGTTAAACAGTGCTTTTGCTGTTTACTGATTTGTAAAAAAATAAATGAAACAGAAAAAGTGTGTATGTGCTTGTTTCTGTGTGCATGTGAGTGAATGCGAGCATGAAAGCAAAATAATGTGTGTGTGTCTGTGTGTGTGTGTGTGTGTGTCTGTGTGTGTGTGTGTCTGTGTGTGTGTGTGTGTGTGTGTGTGTGTGTGTGTGTGTGTGAGAGAGAGTAAGTGAAGAGTGAGAGCAATCCCTGGCAGCAGCAGTTGATAGGAGGTTTGCATACCTCTCAAATTCTTAGCTTAAAGTATCTGGATAAGCCTAAAATAAACAGGGGACAAAGGCTCAAAATAGGAACATATTTTAAATATTGCTGTTACAAAATCAGAAAGTTACTTGAATATTAGGATTTCTGTTCATGTATTTTCTGAAGCAGAAGTGTGTGTGTGTGTGTGTGTGTGTGTGTGTGTGTGTGTGTGTGTGTGTGTGTGTGTGAGAGACTGACCACTGGCAGCAGCAGTAGTAAAGAGGTTTGCATACCACTCGACCTTTCAGCTGAAGAAGTCTGGATAAAGCCTAAAATAAAGGGGGACAAAGGCTCAAAAATAGGAACAGATTGTAATTATTGCTCTTATAAAATTACACAGTTACTTAAACAATAGGATTTGTGTTGGCATGTATTTTCTTGAAGCACAAAATTTGTGTGTGAGACAGTGAGACTGATCGACCACTGGCAGCAGCAGTAAGGAGGTTTTAATACCTATTGACCTTATAACTCATAAAATGTGGTACAGTATGACAGTACTAAGGATGTAAAAGAAGTAGATTATTATATGGGTACGTTAGATATTGCATCATTATTCACAGTAATACCAAATAGTTATGGCCTAGATGCAAGTAGGTCTTTTTTAAGATGTGAAACTGAGTATTCTGGGAAAGAAATTGAGACTTTCCGTCAGCTGTTAGTTGTCCTAACTAATAATCTGTTTATATCAAGTATATTTACAAACATCAGGGGTGGCAATAGGTACTTCTATAGCGAATTGCTATGCTAATGTAGTACTTAGTGTATGGGAGAAAGATTTTGTCTATAATATGAACAATTATTTTTGTGACATATTATTATTTTATGTCTGTTTTGTGGATGATGTGTATTTTATATGGCAGGGAGAGGAAGAACAGTTGAAATCTTTCTTTGACTACCTCAATTCTTCGACTACTTTTTTAAGATTTTAAAATGAATTACTCGAAAGAAAGAATACATTTTTTGGACATAAGAATTATGAGACTAGGACAGGACTTCACCACCTGCATATATAAAAAAACAGTGTGCAAGCAAATCGGTATGTACATAGACACAGTATGCATGCTCCAAACGTTTTAATGGGTTGGGGAAAGTCAAAAGTTAAGGGTAAGTAGATTAAATACTGAAGAATGAGCCTGTACTAACCAGATGTGAGAAGTTATAGAAGATTTTAAAAAAGGGGATATAGTCAGAGTTTTCTGGAAGAAATGAAGCAAAAAGTAATAAATAATAGGAAAGATGATGCAAAACCGTACTTTGGAAGGAGTAATGCTGATCTGGATAGCACCAGTAGAACATGTAGGAAACGGGATATATTATGAAGTTTAATAGAAGAACTCCAGGGGTAAAGGAGATAATAATGAGTAACTGGCTTATACTACAGGTCATGCCACGTATAGAGAAAGTTATTGGTGAGGAACCAAGGTTTGCATACAGGAATAGTAAAAGTTTAAAGCAGAGACTATGCTGTAAAGAGATGGTCCAAAAATCTAATAAAGGGATGAGTCCAAAGAAAAAATGTTCATTCCCATGTCGTAATTGTGTTTGTTCATCTATTATAACGGAAAATAATTTTTTTCATCCTGTCACTAAACAGAAGTATACATTTAATCTGTAGACAACGTGCAATACTGAAAATATAGTATACCTTGCTACCTGTATTCAGTGCCACGCCTTCTGTGTGGAAAAATCCACAAGGAGATTAAAAGATCGAATTATAGAACATCAGTCAAATATGTGTAGAGATATACTTACTAATGCATTGGCTAAACATAAAATGGACATGGGTTCAAGTCATGACTTTAAATATAGAGTAATGGACGTAATTATAAAGAATGTTAGAGGGGATGTATATGTAATGATGTGGATGTGAAAGAATATGAATGGATACTTAATTAGCTGCAGATAAGTAGCCACGACTGAATGCTGCTATAAGTTTAAAACCAATATTGGTGAAGAAACAAATGCAATATTAATTAATGTAATTTAGTCGCATGATGGGGAATTGGTCAGGTGACAATAGGTATTTAAGTGAATTGTGATTTTGATGATTTATTCCACTGAAGAAGGGCTATGCCCGAAAGCTTTGCTGTTTGTATTACCTTTGTTGGTCATTTTATTAAGTTGTGGTTCAACGTTCTTGGTCGAGTTTTTACTTGGATTGTTTGTTTTTTACTTTTGACCAAGTTTACTACTGCTTCGCTTTTTCTTTAGGGTGGAAAAGGAAGCCAGCAAGTATCTGAGGATATCCCTGCAGATGTCCTGATAGGGAATGATATTGATAATGCAGTACCTTGTGTGTATGGATTTACATGCAGTCAGGCTTGGAGACAAGCATGTTGGTTTGGTAGCCAGGGGAGACCCAGACAGACCACACACTTGCAGCCAGGACTGGTGAGGTGGTTACTTCATGGAGGGAGCTACCCTGTAGCAGTGAGACTGAAGATGACCCACATCTGCTTGTGGGTACTGCTTTTCCCTTGAACAGAGTGACTGCAAGGGAAGAGGGGAGTGGTAGTACCCAGGCTGACCATGAGGCACTGTTGTCAGAGAATACCAGACTTCCTGTGGAAAGGGAGCTGGGAAGGGTTACCAAGAGACTTGAGACAGGCTCAGCTCTGAGACCCAACATTATAAGGCCTAAGGGATGTAGCCAGTGAGGCACCTGATTCTCAAGGGAAAGTAGAATCTGTATACTGGGACAAAGGGTTACTGACACCTGAGGGAGCACTAGAGGGTGAGAGAATATTGTAGTTGGTAGTGCCCAGAGTCTGCAATCTGGCACTCTTAGCCATAGCTCATGATATTCCTTTTGCAGGTCATGTGGGCATAAAGCGTACAAAGAGACATATTATGCAGAACTTTTGTTGGCCTGGATCTCTAGAGTTGTAACAGGGTACTGCAGGACCTGTGAGTAGTGCCAAAAGGTAGCCAAGGTCAACGCTGCTTTAATGCCTTTGCCTGTGATCTGAGGAGCCATTTCAGAGGGTAGCTATGGATATTGTGGGGCCTGTGAGCACCCCAAGTTCCATAGGGAAAAAGAATATCCTAGTGGTAGCAGATTATGCTACCAAATACCATGAGGTGGTGACTCTGTCCTTCATTGTAACAGAAAAGGTGGCAAATGCTTTGTTAGTGATTTTCAGCAGGGCAGGTTTCCCAAAAGAAATACTGACTGACAAAGGTGCCAATTCCACAGAAATGCCAGCAGGTCTGATGTGAAAGCACTGTGGAGTGACTCACCTAAAGACCATTCCCAAACTAATGGTCTTGTGGAGAGGTTAAACTCTACACTCAAGTCCATGCTACAGGCGTTTGCAGACCAGTTCAAGAGAGAGTGGGACAAATATTTGCCCCATCTGTTGTTTGCTTAGAGTGGTTCCCCAGGTTTTTCACCCTTTGAGTTGCTGTATGGGAACAGGATGAGGGGACCTGTAGATTTGATTCGAGATGAGTGGGAGGGTGAGTGTAAATCCCACAAGGAGTCTATTGTAACATATGTGCTAAACCTCAGGACATAGCTCGGGGAACTTGTTGGCTTGGCCCAGGAGAAACTTTCAGAAGCCCAGCAGCACAAAAAGGTCTGTTATGACAGGAATGCTTGAGCTAGAGAATATGCTGTAGGGCAGCAGGTTATGGTTCTCATTCCTGTCAGACACAACAAGCTGCAGTCAGCTTGGGAAGGACCCTTGGTCAATGTTGTTAACTACGTGGAAGAACTGCTAGGCAGGCGACAGGGGCACAAATTGTACCATGTTAACATGATGATACCTAAACATGATAGGGAGTCTCTTGTGCTAAGTATTTGCAGTACAAGGCAGGAGGAATCTGAGGGGGATCTATGGCTGTAGGAAGCCATCTGGCCAAATCCCAAATTATTATGGTGGAGCCTAGGGTTGTAGGCATATGATGGGACAGTGTAGGACTGTACTGGGGTCAGCAATGCCAAGGCAGCTGGAATATCAAGACACGGAATGGGATAAGGTATTCCCAGATAGGCCCAACCCTCTCAAGCAACATTTCCCAAGGGTTACTTGAAAAACTAACTTGAGTTTTTTTTTTTTTTTTTTGGGTGGAGGAGGGGGTTGTGACAAAAGGGAAATACTGCCAGGCCAGCTGGCTGGAATTTTGTAAATATTTCTGTGTCATTTGTGCATATTGATAAGATTTATACCAAAGTGTGTGTAAAGTACTGAGCTAAAATGTAACCACAGCATGCCCTACTGGAATAGAACAGGAATGTACCTGCACTATTGTGACTGTTTAGATGTATATATTTTAATGGAAACTGGAACACAGGAGGGTAACTTGAAAACAATTTAGAGAAAATAGTTGAAATTAAATTGTTTCATAACCATGTAATAAAAAACATGTTAGCTCTCAGTTTCAGTGCAGTAGCAGATGCAATGTCTACAGCTAGAATTTTTTTGTATTTCTTGAAAGAGAAATAAGTACTAGGTTTAAGATGTAGAAGTGTTTTATTGTTTTATGACTTCCAGGATCTGCAAACATCTGTGAGATACGTATTTTTCACAGAAAGATGCTAAATTCTATTCATTTCTAACAAAGGGAGATTAGCTTGGGAACTGAAGTCAGGTGATAAAAAGTGATGTCATCCAAGCTAACCAGCAGTAATATTTGATATTAATTTAAGAACTTTCTCAGAGTGAAACTGGGCATTTTGTATTTTGTCTTTGACATGGAAACCTCCACTCATCACCAATTCTGCCTGCTTGTTGTGTTGTAAGTAAGTTTTTAGGGCATAGTAACTCTTTTAGATTCAAACAGGAATATAGTAAAGTATAGCTTAGATGTTTTCTTTATTTATTTGAGACTGTCATGCAATGTCATTTTAAATATATCCTTTGATGTAACTGATTTACTTACTGAGTATGGTCTTGTTCTTTTATTATTAAATATATTTAAACATATTTTTGTGGCTATGTTTTGAGATATTTAAGCTCTTAAAGTACTTGCATATATATTTGGTGACACTGTACAGGCCACCCCTAAATAGCCTTGCTCTTGGTCAAAGTACCATTTGGATTAATAGTAAAATAACAGACTAGGATTGGACACCCTTTGTTAAGGGCCGTAAAGTAGCAGATAAAGAGTGGCTGGTGGCAGTCGGAACTACCTTATAGTCTGGGCAGAAGAGGGCATAGCTAGCAAACCTGTGTCGGCCTTTCCCAGAAGTGTGTGTGTGTGTGTGTGTGTGTGTGGGTTTGTATACAAATAAAATCTCAGCGTGTGTGTGTCAGCTACTTGGGTAGGGACACAAAGCACTGGTTGGATAGAGAGGGTTCTGGAGATCTTGGTTTGGCCATGCAGCTGAGATCTCAGCTCTGTAGCTGTGCCAGTGGGGAGTCTTATTGGGGACCTGGAAAAAGAGGGAGAAAATAGCCCCAGACTGACTGTGAAATTGCACTTTACTGTGTGTGTACTTGTCATTCTCCCAGTATGTAAGTTCCCCACTGTTGCCAGTGGTGAGGATTGAAGCTTCTTGATTACTGGGCCAGTAGGGGTGTCAAACCATATACAGCTCCTACTGTATTAGAAAATAGCTATTTTGTATCTGATATTGTTTGTACAATTGATGTAATAAAATAACAAATACTCAATTAACAGCAAAAGTACCCAATGGCATTATATCTATAAGTGGGTGTGTACCCATTATAGCTATGAATAGCGAAGTCAGCCAGGTTTATCCTCGCTTATAAGAAGCTCAAGGCATTTCAACAGTTAAGTAGACCATAACTACCAGTTATGATCGTCCAATACTTCTTAAGAGGACTTTAATATTCTCAATAAAGAAACTGCATTCTGTAACAAAAGTTAGGCTCTTTTTGATAAGTATAGTTGTGTTGTGCTATGTTTAGACCCACAGCTTGCTCAGGAAGAATAAAAACTTAAAATAATGTATTATAGACAATTCTGTATTCTCTGCCCAGTCAAGAAGAACATTCAGAAAGGTATTTCATAAACAAATGAAGGACAATATCAGTAAGTATGGGGTACTCGCAGACTCTCAGCATGGAAGGTCGTAATACCCTTACTGCTCTGCATATAGCAACTATTGACATGTAAAGAAGTATGGATGAATGACTCCAATGTACTGCAATATTTACTGACCTTAAAAGGGCATTTGAAAGAGTTCACTACTACTTCCGCTTATAAAAATTTCAGATAGCAGGCTTTAGTATGGATGGCATTTCCTGGTTATCAAGCTGTTGCTCAAACTGGACCTTCAATGTGCTAAATGTCATCAACTCACCATTGTTGGAATCTAGTCAGCTGGAGTCTCACTAGAATTCATTCTTGGTCAAGCCCTATTCTCACATTTTATTAATGACATCCCTAGCTCTAACCCATCAAACTCCATTGTCCTTTATGCTAACAACATTCTCCTCTGTCATGCAAGCTCCTGCATTAAAAATGGTTGAAGACCATCTACAGAAGCACTTAATGTGAATATGTAAGTTTTTTTGTCTACAATAAACTTCAACTGAACCTTTTATAAATTTGTGGTAATGTTGTTTCGGATCTCCCCATAATCTGATGGACAATCCCACCATAAACATATTTGACTAAAAAATGAACAATGTACACCAGCAGACCTCCTATAGCTATCTTGGCCTACATCTTAACCCCTCTCTAAATTTCACAAAAGATTTTGAGTCCATTAATGAGAAATTCCTCACACAACTGAAAGCATGCTACTCAGTTTCTAAGCTCCTCACTCCTGCTCCATGTTAGTATTAACTAAAACAGGTACTTATCCTTTGCTTAAACTATGGCATTCCCCTACTGACCCTAAATATGTCTTATAATACAAACCGTTTTTAGACCAGTATTAATAAAATATGGTGTCTCATTAATCTATAACCATACAAAGTACATCACTGCACTACCCTAAAAAGGGTAACTATCTCTCAGTAACTTCAGTGGCCATTTTGCCTCTTGTCATGCATCGCTTATGAAATGCAGGTATTTTCTCCTTTTACCTCAACACAACACTAGTACAAACTTGACTTTTCAATAAGCAGGCCTCAGCAAACTGTAGCAGTCTAGTAAAAGAATTTATAAATGAGTTCATGTATATGACATTCAGGAAAATAAAAAGTGCCTACAGGATATTAACCTGTGTCACTGTTAGAGAGATGCTGGCTAATACTTTAAACGTTCAATGTAAGAGAGATGCTGGCTAATGCTTTAAACACTCAACACAAGCAATTTGAACTAAGTGTCCACTGGAAAAAAATTTAAAAAATTATGCTGTGAGCTAAACTAGAACTGTAGAAAACAATACATACCACAAGTCAAAACAGGATTATTTTACACTTTCATAGACATCACTCACCTGTCCTTTTTTTTCTTTCCTGCCTTATTCCTAATATACTATCCTTCTGCTCTTTAATCACTCCCTAATATTCTAACCTTCTGTTCTTTACTCACTCCCTAATATGCTAACCTTCTGCTCTTTACTCACTCCCTAATATACTAACCTTCTGCCCTTTACTCACTCCCTAATATACTAACCATCTGCTCTGTACTTGCTCCCTTTACTCATACCCCTTCACACTGTTTTTGCTAAATTTATGTGTTTACTCACCCCTCATTTTTTTATGTTCCAGTTTTACATGCCCTTTTCTTGTGAAAACAGTTTCTTCTCTCCCATCCTGTATTCTTTATATCCTGTTATCATTCTAGAGTTATATATCCTTCCCTTGGGAAAACATCTTCAGTCTTTAAATGAGTAGATTGAACCAATTTTACCCTATTGTAGTTGAATTTGATCCTGTATGGTATGGTTATTTTGTCTTTTAATATTCTAAATTAGAAGTATCTAAGCTGCATTTGCAATATAGTAATGACTGTATGCTAGTAATATATTGTTTTATTCATTTTATATCACATTGTTCTTTTTCATTTTCTATACCTAAAATATGTAAAATGTGTTCACTGTATTCCACAGGAAAGTAAAATGAATATTGTTCATTCTTCTCTTGTGTTTGCCTATGACGTAGGTTCAAACAGGCCTTGGACCAGGCCTTACCACCTGATTAACAAATTCAGAATAAAACATAAAATGAAGTGATGAAAGTCATGAGTGCCCCACATCCCTTAAAGCAACAAATCATCAGTAGGCTGGTAATAAGGTACCATTTACCTGTTTCTGAAAAAAAAGTGAGTACATATGATCCGTCTCAACGTACCCTGTAAAAAAGGTAGCATGTTCTGGTGTGAAATGGGCTCAACAACAGAACTACAAATCTCTGAATAGGAGTAGCATCAAAAAGCAGAAAATGTTATTAAAATAGAATTTCACAACCTCTAGTACATTCAGTTATCAAGCAGCTTTGAACAAGACTCGCTGTCAGCAATTTTCTTCTCTTTTTTTTTTAACCTTGCTCTTCATATTTGCATGGACAAAGTTGTGTTTTTTATTGTTCCAGCCAAGTTGCTGTTATTAGTATGCTTTCTTTAGAAGTATTAACAGGTTAAACAGGGTTACTTCTCTGTCTGCCTAACTGGCAATTTTTCATTTCATTGCAGTTTTTTATTTTAACTGTTTCCTTTTTGGCCTCCAGTGATGTTCCCATTGCAGTTAGAATCCCCAACAGAGCCGACATTTTCCTCTGGAGTCAGCTGGAGCTTTAGTACACTGACAAATGCCACTTGGGGTGGAAGAAACCAGAAATCAAAACTTCAAAGGAATGCTGTATCATTGCAGCATTATAGATGGCCTTTGATCATCTAATTATTAGGAAGAGAACAAAAGTGGTGGAAGTTGTACTAGTGACATTTTCAGTTATATACTTTTCAGCTGGCTATTTTTCTGGTTGCTAGGAAAATGACAGTTTTATATGGCCTTTGTTGCTGCATTTTTCTGTAATTTAGTATTTTACATGATACATTAAGCTTGGACAGCAATACACATTTTTGTTAGTAACAGGGACTGCTTGTGAGCTTTTAGTATTTTTGGCTAGTCCTTTTGAATGGATAATTCAGTTCTTGCCAAATTGCATGGTTATTTTCTGCTTATTTGGCTTACAGTGACTGTTGTTCTAATGGATATCTTTATTTCTGAATAAATTGAGTCCAGTGCAAAGGCTAGACTAAATTTCAGTTAAACACAGAGAAAGGGGTGAAGTGTGACTTGGATGGGTGCAGTGGATCTTCTTACCTCTACATTTACTAGCAGTTTAAGTACTGTGCACCTGCAGTTTAAGTACTGTGCACCTACAGTTTAAGTACTGTGCACCTACAGTTAAAGTACTGTGCACCTACAGTTTAAGTACTGTGCACCTGCAGTTTAAGTACTGTGCACCTGCAGTTTAAGTACTGTGCACCTGCAGTTTAAGTACTGTGCACCTGCAGTTTAAGTACTGTGCACCTACAGATAAAGTTTGACTAGAACTATTATTAGCTTCTTTAGTGAGTTACATTTTTCCATGTGCCCAAAAATGGAACAAACCTTGCAATTCTAAACTAATAACCATTGATTGTGATGGAAGTCGAAATTAGTGTAAGGATGAAAGCACTTAACTATTCTTCAGTAAATTGCTTTTTATTCTTCTGAGATGTTGGGATTCATTCATCTATGATGATTTAAGATATTTTCTCCATTTGCTGGGGTGACTTGGTTCATAGGTTGGTACTAGGCTATCAGCCCTAGGGCCTATACAAGCCTAGCCATAACAATTCCCTGGCTATTTCTTTCCACACTATTTACTTCCCTGGACTCCTGTCTAGCAGAGCAATTGACATGATCCCTGGGGTGAATTTCCTTTCTCCCATCCAATCGTCAAGGTTCCTTTTGAAGAGGGCCAGAGAGGCGCTCTGCTTGACATGTATGGGCAATCTATTCCAGAATCTGGAGAGTCTCTGGGTTAGGAACCTATCCCTCCAGCATGTTTTGTTTATTGTGATGACAAGGGTTAGATCCCTGGAGCGTGTAGCTCTGAGGGATTGGGATTTCTTTAAGTGTAGCATGTCTAACAGCTTAAGGTTTGACATAGCCTTGTATGTTAAGCAGAGATCGCCTCTGAGTAGATGATATGTGACAGAGTATAGCTGGAGTTTTTTAAGGCGGTCAGCATAGGGCATCTGCTTTAGGCCTGTGATTTTTAGTGAGGTATTTCTGCGGCCTTTCCAGTTGTTGCAGATGTCTTGAGAGGTACATACCAAATGGGGCGTTGTATTCTATAATGGGTCTAATGAGGGATGAGTACAGTGGGACAATGACCTCCTTTTTCTGGATGAAAAGCCCTTAGTAATGAGGTGTGCAACATAGAAGGATTTCCTGACTGTTGTGGCGATGTGGTTATCGAAGGTGAGACCACTGTCCACCTGTGTCCCTAAGTCTCTTATCACACCTTTGGTGTTTAGTGTACTGCCACCTATATGGTAATTCACGGATACATGTTTTTTCCCAAAGGGGATAACTATACATTTCTTGGCATTGAGCTTGAGCCCATGGCTCTGGCACCAAGCATCTGTTTCTGTAAGGCCCTTTTGTAGAGTATCCACATCATTTGGGGATTCAGTAATGGCTCCCAGTTTGCAGTCATCAGCGAACTTTGTTAGCCAGAGTTCCTTAGTGTTGGCCTATACTTCAGAGAAGTAGATGCCAAACAAGAGTGGTCCCAGGACTGAACCCTGAGGTACTCCACTTGTCACTTGTCTGGAGCTGGATTTGGAGTCGGCTACTTTTACAGTGTGGGTTCTATCAGTAAGCCAGTTAGCAACCCATTGGGTGACGTAGGGATCAATGCCCAGTTTAGTAAGTTTATCTATGATTCCAGAGTGGGGGATGGTGTCAAAGGCCTTGGCAAGGTCTAGATAGGCTGTGTGGATCACCTTACCCTTGTCCATGGCTCTGGAGACTGATTTGAAGAAGTCAGTCAGGTTCAGGAGACAAGATCGGCCCTTCACAAACCCAAACTGGGTGGGGTCCAGTGTTTGAAGGTTGCCAATGTCTTTGTTTATAAGTTCCATGATAATACGCTCCATCGCCTTGCAGATGAGGCTTGTCAGACTGATGGGACGGTAGTTTATGGGATCCAAGGTGGATCCCCCCTTGTGGAGTGGGATAACTGTAGCTGTGCGCCACTCAGTGGGCATGAAACCTGAGGTGAGGCTATGATTAAACATGACACTTAGGTGAGGTGCCAGTGCATATTGTAGTTCATGTAGTACACAGCCCGGGATGTCATCTGGTCCCATGGATGCTGTATTCTTAGCTTTGGAGAGTGCATTTTTTACCTGTGTGACCATTATTACCAGAATTTGGCAATCTTCCGGTATTGAGATGGGCCATTTAGGGGGTGAGAGGGGGGTGAAGTTGGCACTGAATCAATCTGCCAGGATATTGGCAATATCCTTGGGATCAGTATATTTAATGCCATTCTGTTTTAGCTCAGAGCAGATCTGAGCCTTGCCATTTAGATTCTTGACATAACTATAGAATGCATTGTGGTTGTCTTTGGAATCTTTGGCAATTTTATTTTCGTAACTAGCTTTGGAGGATTTTGAGGGATCTCAGTTTCTTACTGAGGCTTGTAAGGGAGTTTTTTGCATCCTGGGATTTTCCTCTTTTCTGCAACAGTTTCTTCCTTTTGGTGTAAAGTTTGTTTATGGCAGGGGACCACCAGATTTGCTTCGTTTTTTTGGATGAGACACCTTGGTTCTATTTGGGATGGACGATTCATGCATGAGTGGATGTGCTCGTACAGTGCCTTAGTGTAGGATTCAGCAGTTGAACTTTCAATTCCCATCTGCATGGGTGTCATGACGTTTGTCACTTCTGACTTGAGTAGTATGACGTTAGCTTTGGAGAAGTTTCTTTATGGAGGTTTCCTTACTGGGGAGTGGGGGTGGGATGTGGATGTTAAGGGTGATTAGCTTATGGTCAGACCTGACTAACGAGGGGGTGACCATAGGTGTGGAGCATTGATTTCCCATGTTGGTAATGACCAGGTCTAGGATATTGGACCCCCTGGTGGGACTATGGATTAGTTGATCCAGAGCGTTGGAATTTATGAATTCCAAGAACTGTTGGGCAAAGGTGTTGGTACAGGAGTAGTTTTCCCAGTTAATGGCAGGGTAGTTAAAATCACCCAGTATTAGGGTGTTTGGTTCTATCTTAATATTTTCCAGTGGCAATTCCTTGTATTTATTGGTTATTTTTCCATGTGAGACATAAATCGTTACATTGTTTTTATGTTTTTAATGCATCAGTAATCCAGATAGCAAGCAGCTATATGCACAGCTGAGCTCTCTGTCAGAAAGCATTGTAACTGAGTATATATGCATCTGCACTATCCAGGTTGCCTCACATCATTAGTGACATTCTGTGTCATTTGCTATAATGGACCTCCATAATTCTTTTTGTATTGTTATGTAAACTAGTTTATCTTAATACAGAGAGCAGTGTGAGATGTGAAGTAGTTGTCTGTTGCTTTAAGCAATTAAATGTTGTTATAACCATTCATCATTGCTCATACTTGTGGAATCTGCCAGTACTGAGCAGTACACGCTCTACAAAGCCCTAATACCACTGTCACTCTTTACTTCATTATTTATTAGGCAGAGACATTGTTCATTTTAGATTCCTGTTTATTATTATTTTTATATGAATGTTCTAAATTAATGATAGTTGAAATGGTGGCCATAGTGTTTCCTTAATCAAAATAATTGAATCTTAACATAGCATGTTTATGCTATTATTTTAATTCAGTATTATTTCAAGCAATATTTTATTTAACAGTTATAGCTGAGATAACTGCTATACAAAATTGGTTTACTAAATTATAAAGAGAAATTAATATTCTAAATGTGCGGATGAACGTCTTGCGTTGGAAAAAAAGCAATTTTTAGTGCCCTCAAAGCAGAGTGACTATTTTTCTTGAGACTGAACAAGATTGTAAGTGCTGTTTGTTTATATTTTCAGAAAACCATTACCATAGTCTTTCTAAACATAACATCAAGACACAGTTATTGATTTTATGATGTCATTCATAGTTCACAAATTGGATTATAAATGATGTTAAGGTCTGTAAAGCTGATAATAGTGACTGTTAATATTGTTGTGATATTGTAATCAGTTTATCATTATTTACGTAAATATACTTGTGCCCTTGACCAGATGTCCATCTGCAGATGGCTGCTGCCTCTCCAGCTCCCATCCCTTTGCCATAGATTTGACTGTCATATCCCAGATGAGGTGGCTAGCATGGAACCACAGCTGGCAGCACATTTATTCTTCAGTGGGGTGAGAGAAGAAAAGTGAAGCATCTCATCTCTGCATCACCTGCTCCTAACTACATGGATTTGTTTTATGCTCCAGACTCCCCCAAAGTTAAAGGAATGCAAATATATATGCAGGTTTCCATGGGAAGGCTTACCCATAATGCTTTTATATCTGCTCTCTTTTCTGCATGCACACTCGCATATTTATGTATAGAAGTAATAATGTTGAGCAAGTCAGTAATGGGGTATCAGGGAAATTCTGATGGACTATCCTCAGAAACAGTGACGCAGAGATAAAGTTGAAACCAAAATGAGTTTTCTGAATAAGTAAAAAGAAAAAATGTAGATACTAGTGGATATGGAGGAAGGGAGATGATATTAAAATTGTGGAAGGGAGATGATATTAAAATTGTATTGATGAACCAATCTTTCAAGAGTAGCATGTGATAAAGTAACCATGATCTCTTTATTTACTATACCAAGGATAATTAAACAGATTTGAAGTTAAAAAGAGTATTAAAATGTCTATTTAAAATGATATTAAAGAGACTGTTAAAATTAACTGATATACTTTGAGTAGAAAATAGTGAAGAATTTTCCCAAACTGACAAAGGATACCAGGGTGTACTAGATTAAAGGATAGAGGATGATATGAAAAAAATTGAGGCTTTGGAAATGCTATTAAAAGTTTGATAATGCGGATTAAAATTAAAAGAAAGGATATAAAGTTGTGACTTCTGTCGTAATATTGGTTGAATTGGAAATAAAGAGCAAAACATGTGATACTTGCATCTTTCTCTTACCTGTGGGAAAGGAAAAGCTAATAAAACATATTTGGGAGGAATTTGATATCATGATCAGTGATTGTAAATCACAGAAACAACCCTGCATAACTAACAGTGAACCACTTAAACCGGTGTAAAGAACGCTAACAGTACTGAACAAAACACCTAAGGCCAGGTAAATGTCATGGAATAAAACAGTTACATAATTCATAGTTATATTGCTAAATGTTGCTTGATGTATGTTTAAAAAGTTGTCTTGGCAATTTATTTTAGAAGAACTGAATTAAAGATAAATGTTGATCAGTCCAAATTTCAGTTGACCTATATTAACAACAGACCAACATATTATGCTGATTTCTTTAGCAGATCATTGAGGAAATAAATACAGTAAGAAAACAGAAACTGCTTGACATTTATTTTAATTTAGAAGATGCCTTTGATAATTTAGACAGATGAAAACTGTGGAAAAGTGTAAGGAAGAAAGGATATGACACAAAGTTAATTAACATCATATTCTTTTTATGTGAATGCAATTAAGAATGAGACTGAATAGGGAGAATAAGTATTTTAACTTAACATTTTTCAGTCAGTAAAGGAGATTGTCAAGGCTGCTGTTCAGCTGTGGTGTTATTTTAATTCACATTAGTGAAATATTAGAGGAATTATTATCTACAAAATTGAGGTATCATTTGGAAGTATATGCCAGTGATCTGACAGTTACAGAACAGATATTTAAAATGGAGAAATGCATATTAGAATATGGGTGACCTTAACTATGGAACTAGTAATTTTACAGTAGATGTAAATATACTGTTATAGTACAAATAGTTGGGATCAATTCATGTAGACAGTGACTCACAGAAATTTTATTTTTGTTGTTTGAAATTACTGCTCGATAAAATGGTTTCTCCTTTATATCATTTCATTAAAGGTTGTAGTAGTTAGCAGAATATCTCAATAATAATAGTCATAAAAATAAAAAAAAAAATGAAGACATTGTTTGGGATGGAGGAGAAACATGGGGAATAGTGAACAATCCTGTTTAGGCTTCTGCATGTTATATTAAAACTTAGGCTTCTGCATGTTATATTAAAACTTGTTAAATTATTTATTTTCTACCCTGTACTGGAAAGAAGAATTGGTGCCACCATAGCAGTGAACTGGTGCAGGTTGGTTAGAGAAGAACTGCTTAAATAGCCTTAAATGAAGGTGAATCTTCACAGAATGTCTGTAATATTGTCTTTCCTCAAATAATACATTAATAAACCGAATACTAGACAGAGATGGGTTTATATGAAAACAACAAAGTAGTAATAAACTAGTAAAGATAAACTGAGCCAGGATAGACCGCCACAATGCCTTTAATGAAACTGGATAGGACCAACAGACAAAACGGTACTAAGCGCTTTCTCCCTTTACAATGTAGGGCATCTTCAGAGTAGACGTGAACTGTTATGACCTTCAAATACTTATATCATAGATAGTACACGCCTCCAATGTAATTAACCAATCACCCTGTACAACTCATTGATTGCTCTGAGAAATTTTAAACTTCTAGTACTCCATACTGTTTTGAATAATAAATATTAAATATTAAATATAAATATAAATGACAAATACAAATGACTAACCCGGCCATACAAAACCTTAAAAACAAACGCACATGCTTTAATATATCTAATTGTGCATCTAAAAACTGCTTAAATAAAAAACAACACAAAACTTGTATGCTATAAAAACAGATGGGTTTATGTTTTTACAGAAATAGTTGAAGAAAAACATACATGAATCCTAACATTCCCATCTGAACAGATTTACTAAAGCTTATTGAAAGAAGTAAAATGTGAATGAGTTAACATCTCAATCTCATCATTCTACGTAACTAATTTAATAACAGTGTTAGATATGTCTGCCAAACAAAAAAAAATTCAGACTTCAGTATTTATGAAATATAAATTGAAATACACACCATCAACATTATGGAATGTGGATACAGCACCTAATAAAGATAAATTCCTGTGTGTGGTGAGTTGCTGGTAAAATTTACTATACATGTTATTGGAATGTGTAGTTTGCAACAACATTAAAGTGCAGCTGTTTACAAAGATCTCTGATCCCAGATTTAGGGAGCACTCAAACAGCAAAAGAAGTGAATTAAGTGCTTGATTTTAAATGTGAATGATAATTATGCTATTAGATAGTTAAATGCAGCATTGTGTAAGATGATTAAACCTGAAAGAAATATGTCTTAGAAATAGGATTTATAATCCTGTGTTAGATAATATATTGTAGTTGAGTTTAATTTGAAATTATATTTATCATAAGTTTGAATTGTCTAAAATGCTGTTTTATAAAGCAAATTGAATATATTATCTATGGGTATACATGCTTGATGTCTAGTGTTTTATTTGAGGTTATCTTTAATATACACAGTGTATATGTACTTGGTGATTTTGGAACATTATAATTCTGATTCAGTGTTACAATTGCACTAACCTATTCATTGAAACAATAAAGCTTTGTGGAATGACCGAGTAGTGATCTCTAAAATAAAAAGGGATAAGGGTGAACCCAGCCAAAATTATAAGGTTTCAAATCTCCTGTTTTAAAGATATACTTGCATAACTGCTCACCACATCTACAGACAGTGATCCATTATAGTTCAGTACACCACTTCGTGTTCTAAATGGAAGTCTTCCTGAATTGTTGACAGTGCACTGCATGCAATAAAATGCAAGAAAAAAATGTTTCCAATAAAACTGCCACAACCTAAATATGTATGTCTGCCAGGAAGGTTAGTAATGGTTTTATGCAGTTTAGAACAGAGTATTGGATGAAAATGCATACATAACAAACTGCCAAGGTTTAGATCCGTTTTCAGAAAAGAAACCCAATATTGACTCCTTTTTTACCAGTTATCTGGGCTGTATGAAAGAAGTAATAAAACATCTCCTAAATGTTCCATGCATGTTGTAATATTGTTGTGCTTTCAACAGTAGCATATTTCGAGCTTTGTTGGAGTGTATAACAACAAAGTTGCTGTAATGTTAAAGCTCCCTTAATGCCGACCATTGAGCCTTACTTAGATTAGACATCTTCTCATTTAGCTCATCAAATTTAGTACAGCTTAAAAATATAATATTTTTCAGTGACAACTTTTTAAAAGGAGATATAAATATTGATTTTAAGGTCATCTGTGCTTACACAAGCATTAATTACAGGGTCATCATCACAGAAACAAGTAAGAAATGAATTGTAACTGTTTAGTAATAGTCCAATGAATTGTAATTAAGCAGTACATCAGTATTTGTAGACTTTTTTAATAAAAAATTAGGAAGATGTAATCTCCTGTGTTAACATGACTGTAATCTTCTGTGTTAACACAAGAAGTTGCAGTTCAATCTAATGCCAGTGCAATATGTGTGTGGGTACAGACTAAGTCCTTCTTTTGTCAGCTGAATGAGAACTGCCATTTTTGTTGGCTTTGAGCATTAAGGAGTACAGCGTATTTCTTAATTGAAAGCAAAATATGGGCAAAGTGCTCAGCATGTCCCCCCCATCTGCGTACAAGTCTTCTTTCCTAAGGGATCCCTTCTCTTCCCATATTTATTGTGTTCCACAGAAGGAACTTGTGTTATCATACTCTCCATCTTGCATCTCCATACATGTGAATGTTGGGCATGAGCAGTTAATATGCAGGCATATGCAGGCAGTATACTTGGGAACACATTGCTTTTAAAATCCAATTAATTGCAATAAGAAGAGATGTAAACAACAAGGGTCAGACTACTTTACTCTCGCGCTTTAACCATGCCTCAGGTTCCCACCCTTATTGTGACACATAGAATTCATATATTACACTATTCAGTATTGATAAGTGATTTCCCCTTTGCTGTCATAACCACCAGTTTGGTCAACAGAAACTCAATAACTATTTTCTGATTTGTTCGCTGTTACATTTTAAAGTTGGAGACTGCTGTTTTTTAAAAAACTAAAACATAGCGACACTATGCAACTAACATTTTCTAGCATGGGCGACACAGTGGTGCAACGGTTAACATTGTCATCTTACAGCAAGAGGCTCTCCGGTTGGATTCTCGGCCGGGGTGCCTTCTCTGTGGAGTCTGCATGTCCTGTCTGTATTCACGTGGGTTTCCTCTGGGTTCTTCGATTTCCTCCCACATTCTAAAGACATGCATTTGGAACATTTCTCCCTGGGCCTCTGCTGAAAATGGGCTCTGTCCCAGCTGGACTTTCATAGTAAACAAATGTCAAAATAAAAATAAATAACATAACCCTGACTGTACCAGTAATCTGCATCAACATGAATGGACAAACAAAAATAAATACATAATGAAACAGAGTTACCTCACAACTAGAGTAGAAAATTGCCCCGCAGACTTTCTGTTCATTAACATCTATTTATGCTACTTAAGTCTTGTTCTGTGTATGCTTTGGCAAATTATATTTGTTCTCCATTAGGAATGGAAAAAATATTCTAACTTTAAAATCACACAAGTAATGGATATATATACGGAATATGCTGGGGAGGGGAGTCTGGTTTGTGTAATGTTGAATATCTTGAAAGGTAGGATTAATAGGGTTAGGGATCTCAGTCCATGATGAGTGGCAAATGTTTTCCTAAAGAATACAGTATAAAATACATTACCCGCCTGACCCTCCAGACAATGTGTTCTAAAGAATACAGTATAAAATACATTACCCACCTCACCCTTCAGACAATGTGTTCCTAAGGAATACAGTATAAAATACATTACCCGCTTGACCCTCCAGAGAAACTGAATTCAAACACCACTGAAAGTTATACCACCACACTGAACACACACAAAAATACAAAACACTGTCCATCATCCACATGTACACCAATACCCACCTAAACCCCAAATAATCTGCAAGTCCCAAAATCCTTCAGACAAACACACACTACCCTCCAAGACGCTTTTAGAAAGCTGGTAACATTCAACATATCCAAAGCAAAAATAAACATCCCAACCTGCACACATACACATCAATAACAAAACAGAAAAGTTCATATTTTATATTGGGGACTTTGACCATTGCACCCTCCCCCCAAAGTGGGGGATTCACCCCAACACACCCTAACTTATACATATCAACTCCAATGTTACAGAACTGAGATCAAAGTGAAGCCTCTATACTGTTGCTATAGTAACTAAATAAATACAAATTGAAATTATATTATAACAGCAGTTGATTAAACCTGCAGTTGATGAAAAACACAACAATGCAGCTTGTTGACCATCTGTATGGCAGATATATATGCATAATGTGCACATATATTCATATGTAATAAGTCAGTATGCTCTATGTTTTTAGGACCTTTTGACTGTGGCATTTTATGTAACGAGACAGCAGTAGCATAGCATGGCATTCTAATACAAGAACTGTTTAAGGGCAGGTACTGAGACATAGCAGGACTGGCAAGCATTCATCAGATTTTACCATGTAAGTGGAGGTATTTTGTAGCAAGAAGCTGTGTCACACAAATGCAGTAAGGTATGTTTAGATCAAGATAAGTGTCTCATGATGCTAATAACATAGACTGACTAAAACATACAGCAGAAAATGATGTTTACTTCTCTGGAAAACCATTTTCTTAAACACCTGTATGTATATATAATGCTTTAGGACAGATTCAGTTAGATTGAGATTACGTTGTGTAGCTGTAATGTTGAAAAGGAAAATTGACCTGATTTGTAGGTAACACTGGATATATGAGGATAGATGTTCCAGTAGAGAAACCAACAGATCTGCAGAAGCTGACTGCACGGCAGATATCATTGCCACAAGAAACAGAGAAGGACATCTTCATACACTGTCCTGTGGGTGCTTTAGTTTGGCATCTCTTCTCTTTTGCCTGTGCTAGTGACTTAAATCATACCTAAATGGCAGTGGAACAAAATACAATTCTAAATCATATATCAGCCATCAGTCTGTGATAGACAGCAGCAGATATTTTTGAAAGAGGCAATGAGACAAATTTGTTTTTGATTTAAACTATTACTATAATTTTTAAGAATGTATTTGGGTATACAAAGATAATTATTCTGACTGGTAGGATGAAAAAAGAACAAGTTTTTGGATAAGCAGAGTCTTTGACATATCCATTTGGTGGGAGACAGACAGACTAGACAGGCCAAGCAGTCTGTAGCTGCCTTCCAAATCTGTTTTTATAACTGAATACATTGTTATACTCTGATAATACTGATAATTTGAGGATCAGACCTGTACATTTAACTTGTGAAGCAGAGAGGCTTGTAAAACCTTACTCCGCTGTTCAGATTGTACGATGTTATGGACAATAGCAAAATATTGAAGAACATGATAAGTGTTGTGTATAACAAGGTAATGAAAGATGATGTTGAACTTCGGCTATATGCTATATTATGTACAAACATGATTTTTGTAATGCATACATGAAATGTGAGAACCCATATTATATAGCCTTTTCCCATGACATGCATATAATTATTTAGATGCAATTTATAACATGAAATGTGAGAACCCATATTGTATAGCCTTTTCCCATGACATACCAGGATTTTCAGGCATCTAATACTAGTTTTTCCTTCTGCTTTAAATTATCTTTGCTTCCTGTTTCAAGGACTCAAAGTCATATATAATGACAAGAAAGAGCTACGGATGCTTGCAAACTTTTTTTTGAATCTCACCCTTTTGGAGATGGATTGCAGACTCACAACAGCGCATTGCCCCAAGCATACGTTGCTTTGTAATTCAGCCCTTTATGATTGCCTCTTTGTGGTGGTGTGCTTTTGTACTTTAACTGCCCCAAGGCAGGTACACAGACCCCACTCTGTACTGTAAAAGTTTGGATGTTTTGTTTACTGCTGGTTTCATATTACTACTGACAAATACTATCCTGTACAAACATCAGTAACTCTTCTCCTGTTTGATTGTGAGTACTAAAATGAAGATACAACACTCCACTGTTCTTCTATTTATTTATTTCTGGTTGGAGCCAAATTATGGCCTTTGCATTATAAATGTTTTGCAAAAACTTCATGAAGGTAAGATAAAATGAGTTTCAGAGACAAAAAATGCTGAAGGCCGCATTGTTTAATGCAGCAGCTCAGAAAACCAGTGGCGTGATTCTTCAGTTTTCCATTTAAGAAATATTGAAAGGAACTGACGGTTGTACTTTTTGAAAAAGGAACTAGACATAATAACTGCCTCATTAAACTGATGAAAGATTACTATAACCCAGATGTAACTTACTAGTACTGTAAGGTGGATTATCGCATCTGTTGTTTTGGGTGAAAAAGAAGGAAAACAAAAGGAGAAGCACAGTATATGCCTTTAAAACAAAAGCAGCTTTTACACTGCAGCTTCCATGTAATATTCCTTAGTCAGCCCTGAGGAGGGGCACATCTGCCCAGTACTTCTGCTGATCCAGAGGGAGAATGTGTCTTGAACTTAAAAAAACAGTCTGGCTACCTTACTGTGTGTGTGTGTGTGTGTGTGTGTGTGTGTGTGTGTGTGTGTGTGTGTGTGTGTGTGTGTGTGGTTACATTCACCTGAAAACACCTATATTTGTGTATAACTCAGATGTCATTTTTTTCCCGTTTTTTTTATTTGGTAAACTTAAGATTGTGATTGAACATATTTGATGTTCTACTTTTGCAATAGTTACTTGATTAGCAGGTAATGTTATGGTTTACTTTTATTCTATTTTATTTTTATTCTTTTAACATTTTTACATATTCAGAGAGATTGTTTGCTGTAGAATACAGAAATGTTATGGTTTACTTTTATTCTATTTTATTTTTATTCTTTTAACATTTTTACATATTCAGAGATATTGTTTGCTGTAGAATATAGAAATGTTAAACATTTTTTTCGGTTCAATTGTGAACAAGCCAAGAAAGGTCTTAGACTTCAGCTGTGAGTCAGCACAGTAGATTTGCGTGACAAAGTGGTCAACAACTGACCATTGCTTTTTAACTGAAAGGACATTGTTGCTGTAGGAATTGTAATAATAATTTCATGGGAAATATGCAAGTATTCTGAAGAGGAAAGAAAGTGCTTATGTTTGTATAAATATATTGATGCAAAAAAAGAGTTTCTTAGCTCCACTGCTTACCTACTTTCTTTCTGTGTGTCTTCTACTATTTTTAAACAGTACTTTCTTTTGCATTGCTTTATTTTTATACAGCCTAAAGATATCAACTTTATTTAATGTAAAAGATAAAGTCTGGTTTCGGATGACTGATAAACATTTATGATTGTACTAGGACTAATGATCTCTTATTGTGTGATATAATTTAAGAACATACTGCTTGATCTTCATGTTATCAGTAGAAGTCAGAGTAATGTGTATTTCATGCTTTGCTGGGACATTGACACATGAATCCAACAACTAAGTAACTATATTCCCTAACTGTGCATTAGTTGTTTAATAAGCACTTGAGATGGTACTATTCATAACAGTTTAGTGAAAGAGTAAGCTATGTCAATTTAACACAATTGTTACACTTCATTAAGAATGATTCTATATGTGACAGCTTCTGACAGTCGAAGCAACAGTTTCACCATAAAAAGCCCATGCTTGATTTGAATATTCATGCTTCTTTATACTTTGAAATATGTCTGCGCAGTTTGGATATACCTTTCACTTTTTTAACCGAGTTTTAAGCTTGTTTCATTACTAGTGAGTTAATCCAGATTATCCAATCATACATGTTCCTATTTTTGTTTTGTTTGCTATTTATCTGCCTCACTGTGACCTTTACAAAGACATGCAGTTTAGAGAACAGATGTGTCCATATTTACCTTGGATTCAGCACAGAGTGCTTGTCATGGAGTAGTTATGTAATTTAAATGACTTCTTATTTCTTGGCAGAATAGTCATATAAATATCATACTGTTTAGACATTCTGACAGTTAAAACAATATCATTTAGAATGACTACCACGTGATTTGTCATAATTTTGTCAGATTCCACTGGTCTTTTGAGGTGAAAGCCAATCTCTGGGGTCTGAAAACTGTTGCAGATGTCTGCTTTCTCTCTGGGTCATGTACTAACAGTGTTGTATGAGTCATGGCATCATATTGTTTAGTCACTTTTCCATGGGAAATTATTCATGGGCTAGTTGTAAGAGGGAGAGTGACAGCTCTCTCTCTCTCTCTCTCTTTCTATATATATATATATATATATATATATATATATATTTATATAGATAGATATACATATATACACATGCACACACATGCATATTCAGAGAGGGTGTGTGTGTGAGAGACAGAGAGGCTGCAGCAGTCCCCAAGTGTTGTTTCAGCAGATGTTTCTAAAGAAGACAGGATGTCATTATCTCACATGGGATACTTTAACTTGTAGTAGAGTAAAGCGCTGTGAAATCAGTACTTGATTTCTCATTTCTCTCTATGTTTTCACTTTTCTTCAAATGAGTAGTTCATTTACTGTTACAGTGTTGACAAGTATTACTGGCAAAACCATATACATGTGGACATGCAGAACATTATTTTAAGATGCAAGTCACTTGACTGATGTCTGTTTCTCTCTCTCTCTCTTTTCTCAAGACGTGATTCTTAATTTTGGTTTAAGGCTTCATGTACCATGTCAAGGTAACAACTATGGATGTAAAGGATCTTTGCTTGATATGCAAAAGGTTGCAGTTTTATGTTCGTGGTGGATAATGGGCCACAGCTGTCATGGACTGATAGTGTTTTCTTGCCTTGCTGATTGTGTCCAACATAGTAGTCAGTAGAGCTGAAGGTGTTGCTTATAGGTTCATAGGTTGGTACTAGGCTATCTGCCCTAGGGCCTATACAAGCCTTGCCTTAACAATTCCCTTGCTATTTCTTCCCACCATATTTACTTCCCTGGACCCCTGTCTAATACTGAAATGTACCTGAAAGTTTTTAATTAACTAAAACACTTTGCTAAAACACTTAGTTTATGATGTTTTAAGTCCAGGTTCCCATTCTCTTTATTTGTGACATAAAGCCCCACATTGTCTGTGTATAGTTTGTATCTCCTTTTCCCCAGTTTCAGCGTATTGAATATTTGCCATGGAATGCTCTATTGGAATTCACTTGTTCAGAATTCTGCTTAGTTCATCGGGGATTCCATCAATGGATTAATGATGTACATAGTCATAAGTAAAGTTTTCAATCCATGGTGGTGCAGCGGTAGCATTGTTGTCTCACAGCAAGAGGTTCTTCCGTTCGATTCTCGGCTGGAGTGCGGGGAGTGCCTTCTGTGTGGAGTCTGCATGTCCTCCCCGTAAGACATGCATAAATGGGCGTGCCTTCATTGAAGGTTGAACGTCAAACTGGCACCTCGGCGTTCGTGAAAATCTACTACCAATCCTTAGCGGACCGGAGTTCCGCTGTGGCGAAAGACCAACAGCAACATAGTCATAAGTAATGTTTTGCTTTACAATAGAAACAGCATGATTGTTTATAACAGCTTGGACCTTATATAAACACTATTGAAATTATTTGGATACATGTTGCATCTGAAGTCATACTAATGTTCAACTAGCAGTGCCAGATATGTTCTGTTGCACTGATATAAATACTTGCAGGGTATTTGATACTGCAATTCTACCCTTCCATTTTTGTTTTCTGTAGAAACTTTTCCAAAGATGTCATGGTGGCCGGTCATGTGACTGTGCCAGGCTGTCTGACAGTGGTAGTGTTAGTGATGTAGAAAGCTTGAATTCAACTTATTTTTATTTATTTATTTTTAAATAGTATTGTATGTTGTTCAGTACCTGAGACGAACACAGCCTATGAATCTTCAATGTTGCCAGAAATTTAGTATGATATTTCAAAGCCATATTGAATAAACTCCTGTTGAAATGTTATCAGAATTTTTGGTCTTCTAAGTCTATGGCTTGCATTACTAATTAGTGAATTACTTTTTGTTTTTAAGACCAAGGAATGCATTATGCAAAGTTAGTGTACGTAGCACAGTCACAAGCAAATCTAAAGTCTTGCTAAAGACCAACTATTCATAGCAAAGTTTATTTCAGACAGGAAGTCTGTAGTTGAGCTTTAGAGATATAACCTTCAAATCAGAAAGCAGATAAAGGGTAGTACATTTAGGGGAGTACTGCTTTGCAGAACAGCTATACAGTATTGGATTTGCTTCCACAGAGTAGCAGTCCCACTTGAATGGTATCTTACATACACCGATGAGTACATTTGTAAAGAAAACCACTAAGCTCATTCACTGCTTAAAATAATTGCATCTTCTTCAGTAAAAAAGATAGCATGTCATCCAGTGCACGGTACATGTAGTGAATCACTTCTGGGTTGGTTTCATGGACCAACAGCTGTTACTTACTTAATTTTGTAAACTGCATTCACAAGTCACCTGAACCCAGACCACTTATGACTTGGAGCGTGTCTTCTTTTGAATAAATAAAACTAATTATGAGAAATTATGTTCATAGCTTTATCACTGTTCTTCTTCTTCTTTTTCTTTCTTCTCCTTCTTCTTCTTCCCGGTTAGGGGTCGCCACAATGGAACTCCAGTCCGCTAATGATTGGCAGTAGATTTTTACGGTGCCAAGGTGCCAGCTTGATGCCCAACATGCCCATTCACGCATGTCTTTTGGAAGCCACTTAACCTTTATCACTACTGCACAAAAATCCTAAACTTATAAGAAGTACAGGACATGTACCATTCGATAATACGGTACCATCAAAAACCCACTTTATGTTTAGATTTGTGGAGACATAGAAGGAACATTGTGGCCACATTGCTCTTTGTATTAACAAAGAAATCTACTTATTGTTCAACTCTTTCCTACACTGCACTAACCTGTTATTCATTCCTGTTAGTAGAGGCTCCCTCACAGTGGACTTTGATTGTAAGTTCTTTATTGTACTCTTTCAGCTATTACTTGGAGATCTAGCCTACAGAAATGCAAAAGTCAAACTATAAACTAAAAGTATTTTGTAGGACATATTTTCTTCACTGGGTATAGTTCTCTTTCTTTCCTTCTGTTAAGTCCCTTGCCTGTCCATGTTATTCCCTGAATTACCTGCTTCCTCTGTGGCATTTCCCTACTTACTTTCTTCCTTCAGGTATTCCTTGTGCTTATTTATTTCACAATGACTCCACCCTGCAGGTTGCTGTACTGTACCATTCATCTGCCCATACTAGTTCACACCCCCTTATGATTTCTCCCGTCTGATGTACCCCACTAGTCTCCGTTATATTAAGCTGGGCTGTACCCTGTATCCTCTGAATACAGGGGTGTATCAAGCTGTTCTGTAGTTCTTGCCCATTATTGTATCTTTTACTATATGACACTGGGAATAGCCTTACTCTTAATCTTACTGAATATTTTTGGCTTCTTACTGCATATTCCTACCTTTCTGAGGCTCAAAGATAAGGTTATTACCTCTCTGTACCAAGTTACTACATCTCCATTGCTTTTGTTGTTCTCCTGTCATTTGCTAGCTGGTGTGCAAAACGGGTCTATATCATAACCACGAAACCTCACATACGTGAATACGGAAACATCGACACATATTGAGCGAACCGCGAAAACACCGAACTGCCTGAACTGTGAAATTCAAAATGTCAAATCGGCATAGTTGGCCAACTCCACCGCCCGGTATGTACTTACCTACCCAAATAAAATAAATAATCCACATGCATACACTTAACAAAACCTTACTTCTAACCCTAAACTAAAGCTTACATATATTACTATGTATGCACTTACCTTAACCCGCACCCTAACCCTAAGGTCCGTAACTATTGCACACTTACCTTAAGGAGCTATACCGGAGAAGGGCCAACTATAATGATTTGACATTTCAAATTTCGCACTTCAGGACATTCGTGTGTTTTTGCGGTTCGCTCAATATGTGTCGACATTTCCATATTCGTGCAATTGTGGTTTTACGGTTGTAATAGGTAACTGTGCAGAACACAGCCCATCTTGTGTGGCTGATTGACTCCATCTGAAGCTAGATGAACCCTTTTATGCCCTTACCTCATCCACCACGGGGTCATTATTGCATTTGCAATTGCTTCATCTAACATGCTTTTCTTCTCTCCTTCTAAGTAACAGCATTTACTACTTGTACTTTTCTTCTTCCCTCCACTATGTCTTCCAATAACTATACTTACTGTTTGTAGTTTTGTCATTGTCTTTTCCCCTGCTTGAGCAATGTCAATCCTCTTTGAATCCTGTTCCTGTCACTAACATAGCTTATCAATCAGCTCCTTTTTCCTGCATAACTATGTCTCCTCCCCGCCTTCCCTTCTACCCCCTTCACATTCCTATTGATATATCAGCTTAGCCTTCTATGTTACAATCCACATTTATACCACCTTATAACACATCTAAACTCATTTGCAGTCTTAATCAAATCTTAAAGCAAAAACATCTTGGCCACCTTCTGTTATATGATTACACAATAATCCACACATAAGGTATAACTTACTTTACTCCTAATTTTACTTTCACCAGCCAATCAAATCCCTTAAAATACATTTCTACAATTCTCACATATACCCATAAAATCCACAAATTCCATAATACCTTTGTACTCCCTTTTCTGGCATTAAACCTTTATAATACTTTCTCTGCGTACTAGCCTACATCTACATGCACTAGTAAACATGAACCTTAAAGCTGTTCCTAACAACAATGAAAATGCCCATGAAGTCACAAATGTAAGAACAAAAAAAATGGAATCCAAGAAAAAATGTTTCAAAATGTGGTAATATTTACTATACCCTGCTCCTCAGGATTTAAGCAATAACTAACTGTCCCTACTAATTTGGAGCTCTGTGTAAAAGCATAAGTCTGGTTCATGCAGGTTGCCCATGTGTACATAATAAAAGCACCAGTAAGTAATACTGTTTGATAATTTCAAGCAAGATATAAGTATGTTTGCAGTTGCATAAATGTCACTTATACCATATGTTAATGGTGAAAATGTCTCCCTTTTGGGCTATACCACCTGTAAGCCAGATCATTTTTATTTATTTATTTATTTGTTTGTTTGTTTGTTTTAGTTTACCTGGGTACTAGACTGATCACAAAAGACAATTTGCAGGGATAGCCTGGGTGAAGAAATCAAGGAATTTCACAAAAATTGAGTAATCATAGCTGGCAGAGAGTCCCTCTGACAATTGAGACAATATTATTAACATAATAGAAAAACAAATTATGATTAATGTTAGTAGTAAATGTGGTTGGAGGAGCAGCAGGTGAGAACAGAGTCTTAAAGTAGAAGTAATGTAGGCATGGGGGTGAGTTAGGTGATGTGTCCTGTGGAAAAGCACTTGCAGTCAGGTTTTTGATGGAGGTTTCTTTTGAACTGTGCCCTGAAAGTGGGGAAAGAGAAGATTTATTTTAGATGATTGGGAAGGGATTGCCAGAGTATGGATGCAATAACGGAGAAGAAGTGATCAGTGTAGGTAAGTTTGGTACAATTTGTTTTGAGGGGTTTGCAGTGAGGGAGTTAACTGAGAGATTGCTGTGGTTGTAGGGTGGTGATGTTAAGCAGCAAGAGGTGGGAAGGCACCTGCAGTAGTTTGAGAAGAAGAGACCTTAGGACTAGATAAACTCTTTAGGAGACTGGGTGCCATCTGACTTTGGAGAGGACTGTGCAGTGGTGTTCTGGGGGGAGCTGGAAATGAATTGACAGATTTTGTTTTCAGTGGACTGTAGAGTAGATGAGGTTGTTTATAGAAGTGGTGGCTATGATCAGGAGCCCATTTTCAAGCTGAGCAAGGAGGACTCATGCCTTTTGCAACTCTATCTAGTTAGGAAGAAAAGGAAATATTTTTCTGGACCAGAATAAAACTGAATGTATCTTTTTCCTGGTGATTTCTTTGTGATTATGGAAGTTGAATGACCGGCCCAGCCATAAAGAAAGACATTTCTAATGGGATGCCATCAAAATCTGCAATGCTGAGTGTTTTAGAGTTCTAAGTTTTTGTTAGCTTTCTAATGATCAAACTTCTTGTCTGGGGGGTGGGGTTAGGAGTAGCTTATGCTGGTTTATACCCAAGAATAAAGAAAGCGGTGATCAGACTGATGCTGTGTTTGAATAATGGTTAAATGTAAGTGACTGTATAAAGAGTGATAGGAAGGTTGGGAAGGTGGGGGGGGGGGTAGTTTGTTAATAATGATTGAAAACTACAATGGGGTGAGTATAGAGCCCTGGGACATTCCTTTGGTAAGGAGTGCTGGATGTGATGAGCATGAGTTAATTTAGACTTTGAAATACCTATTTAAGAAATGTTGGAACCAGGTGACAGTGTTGGAGTTAAGTCAGATTTCTCAGAGGGGGTGAAGGACCAGGAGGGGCAATAAGATCAAACGTTTTGGTAAAGTCAATGAAGAATGCTCTAGTAAGGTTTTCTTTATCAATTGCTGAGAAGGCTGTCCTCTGTAAGTGACCATAATGCTATCATTGTGCTTTGGTCAGCTCAGAATCCATGCTGTTTAAGAGTGAGGAGGTGGTACTGTTGGATGTAAGTGGAAAGTTGATTGTAGATTAGTTTTTCAAGATATTTTCCAGTGTAGGGAGGATGGAGATAGGGTGGAAGAGGGAAGTATTTTCTGGATGAGACTGTTTGTGAAGAGGTTTGACAACAATATTTTTTTATATGTCTGGCATTATGTTTTGAGTTGAGCAGAAGTTATAAATGTGGAGAAGAGATATGGTAAGGGGGGGGGGGGGCTGCCTGATGAAATGACATGCCCATGATTGTAAACAGACCCATGGTTGATCATTATGGAGCTCTAAATATAGCTGGGGGGTCAGGCAGATTAAAAGGTGCTGAAACATAGCTAACAAGGATAGCAACAGGCTAGAGAAAGATAGATTTATTTATTTATTTATTTATTTAACATTTGTTGACCGGGAAAAGTCCGACTAGGCCTAGTTTCAGCAGAGACCTGGAGAGAAATGCTCCAGACACACGTCTTTGGGATGTGGGAGGAAACCCACGTGAACGCAGGGAGGACATGCAGACTCCGTACAGAAGGCACCCCAGTTGAGAATCAAACTAGAGAACCTCTTGCTATGAGGTGACATTGTTGACCGCTGCACCACTGCACTACCCAAAGATATTATAAAAGGATATTTACTCATTCTCTTAAGTTAATCTTTATAGTCTTGGACAAATTATTGTAAATACTGCTACATAATACTTGATTTTATTCTCTTGCACATTTCCAGGAAGTTGTTGCCTTTACAGCTTGATATCTTGAAGATAATCTTGCAGTATTTTTTGATTTGTAATCCTTTCCAGCTGAAATATTTTAGTGCATTACATACAGCCTTTAACACTAATATCTTTATATGTTAACATATTAAAATTGTATCCATTTTGCAGCATTCGATGTAGCTTGTTTTCCATAAATGCTGTACAGCTTTTAGTAAGGTATTGCAAGTAAAAGTTTCAGTTAATCCTCTGAGTCAGATATTTTTTGATGACTTCCAGCTTCTAAAATCACCCAGTTTGTCTTCCATAGTTTCATTTTCCTTGGTTATCTCTTCTAATTAAGAAACGCTATCCCCTGCATGATCCAGTCTCTTGCTACACTCAAAGCAGAGACTGTTTTATATTAGCAGATTCGTCCAAAGGTTTTGTGAGAGCACCCTGCAGGGGAGATGACTATTCCTGCAGGGTTGTAACTGTCGTATTTTTTTCCATTTGTAGAATATTACTTATAGTCTTCTTTTCATCTTTTTCTGAAGTTAATTAATCAGCAGTTTTAGATTTTTTTTTACCTCTTTAACTGGAGTATTTGGAGGTGTAGCATAAGCTTTTCTTTGCTGAATCTCATTGACTCCATTCTGAAGAAAATCTGCTTGTAAAACATCAAAGAGCAGTGTATTTTTTCTTCAAAACCTATACTGTCTTAGTAGGTAAAAATAGCCCGCATCATTGAGGAACTCTCTGTAACATCTTTGAAAGTATTTTTCTATGTTAAATGGTAAGCAAGTTGTTGGCCTGACTGTAGGGTAACAGGAAGTAACAACTCAAACTCAAATACTACTCTCTTTAAAAATCCCATGTATTACAGCAGGAAAGTAATGTTATAAAAATAAGTTCTTACATATTTAAACACTTCAGCAAAAAAGAAAATTCAGTTGTTTGCATTTTTAGTAGAACTGCAGGCAACTAGTAAAGACAAATGCAGACAGCGCATTTTTTTTTTTTAATTTTGCTGACTGGGTCAGTGCTGTTGGACAGTGCCCAATTTCCAAGGGGATATAAGAGAAGAGAATTTCAGCTAGTCTGACTGTAGCCTCATAAAAATCCAGAAGTAAATAGGCCATGTTCCAGTTGTACACAATAAAAAGAAAAACAAATCAAACATATTTACAGTTTATAGAGTAAATTAAAAAAGATACCTGTTTATCAAATAAAACTATATAAAACACAGCTGTACGAATACTCAACAAACAGATGTAAAGTAATTTATTTGTGTAGAGTAAGGCAAATATAAATATTGCCTAAGTGCAGCTATAGCACTTAGCAGAATCATAACTGTCTTACAGTTATATGTTATTTGTAGACTAAAAAATAATCTTGCATTGGTTGTATTGTACATGCATGTTAATATAGTTTCGAATTGATTGGTTCAGTCACAGTGCCTTATTCCTGTTTACTATATAATAATTCCTATAACTTTTAGCTTATATATGTAGTTTGCATATCCTTCCAGTGAACATGTGGACTTTCACAATGTACGGCAGCTTCGTCCAAAACATGGTACCATAGTTGAACTGGTTCTCATCCAAGTATGTCAGAGGAGCGTATGTTGTCTGTGTCTGTGTGTGTGTGTGTGTGTGTGTATATGTCTATGATGGACAGTCATTCTATCACAGATTAGTTTCCTGCATTGCACACACTGAGTGCTTGGATATGCTCTTACTTTTCTGCAATCCTGAACTGGACAAAATCAGTAATCAGAGAGTGAAATATAGGAAATGAAAAGGAGAGAGTGTAAAAGTAGGAAATGTAAGAGTGGAGTACTGATGGAAAGTTTATGGGTGAGGTGTCACAAAAGCCAAAAGGCCAGCCAAACATTCTGTGTTAGAAGGTGATTAAAAGGCATATTTTTCCATACAGTGGTGAGGAAATAGTTCTGTGTTGTGCAACTTATAAACAAAGGTATGGCATCTAAGTCCAAGAAATTCATTGTTCCACCATATTCGGCATTCATCAGACCTACCATTGTGTACATTGCCCCCTTTGGTATGTATCTAACCATGTATATCCAACAATTTGAATGCCCACAGAGGTTCTTCACTAAGAGAATATAGGGCATAAGTAAAATGTCCTGTGCAGACCACCTCAAGGCTGTATTCGGTCTCCTACAAGCTTTTGAGGGGAGACTTATGCCTAGCATACAGGACATTGTCGGACCTCACTCTGATGGACCTCCTGCATATTCACAAAACAAACAGCACCAGAATTCGCCATTCTAAAGACTTAAAACTTGCCTGTGATATAACTAAGACCTGATGGAGAGACAGGTATGTATACCAGAGACTACTCTGTTTATGGAACATGCTCCCATCCATGTGAAGCAGAGTTCCTCCCTAACCCAATTCAAGTGCAACTTGGACATTTGGATGGGGAACAGGAAATTCATCTCTGGTTTGGCACCTTTGTCTCTAATGGACACAGTCAGTCTGTAAATGGTTCATCTCCCAGGCCCCTGCTTGTAAATGTTTCATTCCCAAACCCCTGCTTACACTTATCAAGGGTACCAGAGCTTGTCGGAGATTTGGGATGCATGGCTAGGCTTAAAAAGGCCCTTCTGGTCATTAGCCTAGTAAATACCTGTAATTTCTATATAACATAGCTAAAGTGTCAGATGAATGCACTTTTTATATTGACACCAGTGTATCATATCATGCCAGTTTTCTGTAGTTGTATTATAAGGTGTGTCACTCATTTTGTTTCTAGAAGTCCTCGGTACCACCAGGATCAGGCATACACTACACTGCCAAGTGAAGTTTGCTCTTTTTTAATATTTATTATCATTACTGCACTTTAATATGTTTTAGTTTGCACTACCAGTGTCAGGTTTAATTATAATTAATCTGTTTTGCCTGATTATGCACAGTATATCACATTTTCCAAAAGAAAGGTTTAGAAATATCATCCTATTTTAAGAGCACTCTGTCCTTCTAAGTAGTCATTCACTGCATGTAAAAGTGTAACTTTGGATGGATAGGCTTATAGGGTGGAGGTTTGTGGCCCTGTAGCACACATACAAAGTCTGGCATCACTTCAGGTATTCAGTGTTGCAGCTTCTGAAAATTATTTGCTCATTTCTATAAAAGTGAAATAAGTAATTGCTTGTGAATGTATTACACTGTTTTGGGGGACATTCTCCAGTGTTGCGTAATACTGGTTTTGTATGTATAAGTTAAGGTTTGGAGGGGTGCAGCAGGGCTTGCATGTCCAATAAAAGATGCTTGTTTTAAACTGTATAATTAGATGTAATATTACAGGCAGTTTTTAAGGTTTGTGGTCTGAGTATTTATTTTCCAAACATTCCTGATGCAAGGTTTCATAATAGAAGCTTAAAGTTTTCTGTCGTGGGCATTCTGAAGCAGGGTCAGATCTAATTGTCATTTAAGATACTGGAACACTTTCATGCAGTACTGGTAGTAATCTCCCTTAGCTGTCTGAATTCAGAAGGTATATCATACAATAGCAGGGTTTGGTGCCGTCGTGGTGCAGAGGTTAGTGTTGACACCTCACAGCAAGAGGTTCTCCATTTTGATTCTCGGCTGGAGCGCCTTCTGTGTGGAGTCAGCATGTCTTCCCCATCCATGATCGAATGACATTTAAAGACATGCAGGTAGGTGCGTGCGTGAATGCGTGTGCTTTCGTTGAAGGTTGGGTGTTGGGCTGGCACCTCGGCAGTGTAAAAATCTACTGCCAATCATAAGCGGACTGACGTTCCGCTGTGGCGACCCCTAACCAGGAAAAGCCGAAAGACATTACTGTCCTACAATAGCAGGATTCTAGCATATAGTGCACATGCTGAATCTTGAGATTGATGCACAAACCAAAACATGTATTGTTTAGAACTTTAATGGGAATAAGTGTCTGAAAGGCATGTGCAAATGTAACAGTAGATTAATAAACAGTATGTGAAAATATGGAAACTTATTTAGTTTGGTGAGAGATGATTTCAAAATAAGCTTCATAGAAAGTTAGAGAAAAGACTAACTTGGAAAGCTGCTGAAACATTTTAACTAATTTCCTCATTTTTATACTGTAAGCTCTTCAAAATGTCCGTCATTGTCATGTAAAAAGAGCACAGCAGAAACTGAGGGAATCAAACTGTGTTGGGATACGAATGTATTGCCAGCTTTATTCCTTAATTTTTACATGCCTGTACCCATATCAAAACAGACAAAATTATTAAACATCCATACTCTTCACAGTAGTCAGCCAAACAAAACATCCGATTTAGTTTGTAGATACCTGTATTGAGAGTTTAATCCTTTTGACAAAATAAATATTTAACTTTGACTTATATTCCAGGAAAATGTGCTTTCCTTTAAATTCATTGGTTTCTTTAGCTCAGCTTTCTTACACCTGCAAAGAATGCCATGGTTGTTCAATGCAGGTATTTAAATCAAATGTTTCAAAATGTTTGCGTGGTATTCCTTATAACCTTGCATATCCAGACTGTTATTTGTTTTTAGAAGAACCTTTTCTTTAACATGACTGTGATTTGCAGAAATGAAAACTTGAGTGCTAAAGCTGTAAATGCTATGTTTGATAGGGTACTTCCTGGTCAAGTGCTCACACCGCTAGGTCATGTGGTGCTCTGTTCATCTCCCTAAACTGGCAATCCCCTCAACTCATAAAAAATTCTGTTCTACTAATCTGAAACTGTAGAGGCTGCTTGTAAAATGTAACAAACGGTTATTTCAGTTAAGGAACCACACACCGAATATTTGAGCACTTCAGTGTGACCACAAATGCATTATCAGCACTCATTTATGATTGCCATTACTTCACTCCAGCACCGTAGGACCCTAATGATTATGCTGTGTAATAGCTTGTACCTAAGGCGGTCACCCCCCTTAACTCTGTCATAATTACACCTCTGATGAAGACATTTGGAGGGGTGTAATTCAGAAGAACTCCTTAACTGATCTGAACCTGGATGTATGATGCCACTAAATTATATCTATTGAACATATAAGCTGGATAGAATCACAAAATTTGAGATGTCTAGTAAGATATCATACATAGCAGATGAACTTTCCCAAAGAATACCCTTCTATGTAATAAGATCTCTAGATTCATATCAGAATAGTTCCCTTTTCTCTTGCTTTAAAGGTAGTTTCATTGAGTGGATGAGAATCCTATAAACTGACTCCTGAGCAGCCCTTGCAGGCCCTTATGGACAGAGGAAGCAAGAAGTAGGAATTGCAGTGGATAGGCTTCTAATACTCTGCTGGACCAGTTGCCCAGCACAAACATATGAACAAGTGCTTATGTGTATGAAAAGTTTAAGTCCCACCCCCAGATGAGTTTCTCTCACGTTTTGGGGATGGTCAGGGGTATGGAGTCCAAATGGAACCTTTTCAAATTCTAATCCTGGCCAATGCTGATCTTCAGTAGTGTGGCAGAGCATGCCTACTATGCTGATCTTCAGTAGTGTGGCAGAGCATGCCTACTATGCTGATCTTCAGTAGTGTGGCAGATCATGCCTACTATGCTGATCTTAAGTAGTGTGGCAGAGCATGTCTATTGGCATCCTATTCTGCACTGCAGCAGGATGTTTGAATTTGCAGCGGTGGTAATGTATTCATTGTACTTCTCAGATGTTACTAGAAAAGAATACAGATTGTGCTTTTGCAGTACTAGTGACATGCTGAATGAGTGGAGTTCCTTGGGAGGGTGTTGTTGACAAGGACAAAGAAAATCTGTAATTTTTTTTTTTTTTTTTTTTGTCTACCCTCTTATCGTTTTTAAAAACTAAGGGAAGCATTCACTTTCTTACTTGTTTTTTTTCATTGCTTAAATTGAAAGTGGAGACACATCGAGGGAGTGATTAGGTCCATAGGAAGTTACTAGGCTAATGGCCCTTGGGCCCTTACAAGCCTAGCCAAGTTCTGCCCTTGTTTCCACATCCAACACCTATTGCCCCTGTCCAAGAGAGACACAGGCAGAACCCCTGGTGTGAATTTACAGCTATCCTTCCAATCACCCAGACTGCACTTGAAGAGGCACAAGACAAGACGAGCATACACTGCAAAGTCCAACAAGGTTTAATAGCTGAGTAAAACAAGCTTACAGCAATCAGTAGTCTGGTGCACACTCCGGTAACTGCCAAGCAATAAAAAGTTAAAAACGATCTGGCTGCACAGAATCCAAGTTACAAAGTGTAAAGTGCTTTTCGTTAGTAAATACTTCTCCTAACTTTTTCAGACAATAGTGCTCAAAGAAAAAAATAAGTTTAAGTACTATCCTAGTGACTCATACTTGTTAATACAATTAAGCACGGTCACATAATTTAAAGGTGTAATCCTAATGTTTTTAGTAAACACTGCACTTGAAGAGGGCCAAAGAAGTGCTCTGCTTTACATGAATTAGGAGTCTGTTCCATACATTTGGCAACCTCTGGGAGACAAATCTGTCCATCCAACAGGTTCTATTAGTGTCACACACCACGTTAAGGTCTTTACAGCAAGTAACCCATGAGCCATTGAACTTACAGACCTGCAGCATTTCCAATAAAGCATAGTCAGAGATTGCCTTGTATGCAAGGCAGAGATCACCTCTGAGTAGTCTATATGAAATGGGAGTAAAGTGACAGTGATTTCAGCCGATCCACATAGGACAGATGCTGAAGACCTTGAATTCTTCTTGTGAGGTACCTCCGTGGCCTTTCCAATTGCTGCAGGTGCTTGTAAAGGTACATACCAAAAGGGGCATTGTACTCAATTATTGACCTGATGGGGGAAGAGTACAGGGAGGTTGTAACTTTTTTTCTGGAGGCAATGCCCTTACTTATGAGATGAGCAATATAAAATGCCCTTCTTACCACTGTGGAGACATGGTGATCAAAGGTAAGGTTGCTATCAATCTGTGCGCCCAGGTGTCTCACCACTGAGTGCATGCTTAAGGTGTTTCCACAGATGTGGTAGTTAGCCAGAACATCATTCTTACCAAAAGGGATGACAATACATTTTTTGCACCGAGTCTAAGGCAGTCACTTTGGCACCAATCATTTGTTTGCTTAAGACCCTCTTGCAGGATGCTGACATCATTTGGGGATTCTATGACCACTCCTAGTTTGCAGTCATCAGCAAACTTTGTCAGCCACAGACCTTTAGTTTTTGCTTGTTCTTCAGAGAAATAGATTCCGAACAGTAGAGATCCCAGGACTGATCCCTGTGGAACACCACTGGTTACGGGTCTGCTGTTGGAGGTGGATTCCCCTATTTTGACTGTATGGGTTCTACTGGTGAGCCAGTTAACAACCCACCTAACAATATAAGGGTTGATACCTACCTGGGTGAGTTTGTCAATGTCTGAGTGAGAATAGTGTCAAAAGCCTTGGCCAAGTCCAGGTAGGTTGTATGCAAAGTTTTCCCCTCGTCCAGGGCTCGGCAGGCACTCTCTCCAGTTAGATTAGAACTTTTAGTATATTTTATCGTTTGCTATGCTCAAACATATACATTTTGCCTGGATGTAAACATGGAGGTGAGTGTAGGAAAGGTAAAGTGATATTCTTGTTACCATGGTATAACAAGTCATACTGTAATTCCTATTGGCCGAAATGGAAGAAATGGACAAATTTAGATCTGAAGCTCTAACTGCTAGCTATTGAACTCACTGTGACCTGTGAAAAATACTTGCTGTTTCATCAGGTCACTGGGAAGTGATGAGGCTGTCTGTACCAAATGTATGATGACTGAGTTGAGGAACAGGATACATTAAGTAGAACCCCAGACTGATTCTCAGTGTGATTTCATCTGTCGTCACCAAACCTGCCATGATTGTAGTTAGACTGCTAGTATTGAGCTCTGTACTGAAAAAAGCCTACAAATCCCAGTGGGGATCAGAGGATTTAACCACAGAGAAGCTCAAACTGAAGAGATTTCTTACCAAACAAATAGTCCAGTTGAGAGAGGTGATAGAGTTAGTACACAGGATAATTCTCATAAGGGCCAAACAGTTAACTCACTGAATTGAGCTTATGTTGGAGTTGTTATTCAGCCCTGTATGAAGTATTGGGAACTTCCCAGGACTACTAATGAGGTCATTGGCTCCACAAGTAGTTCAGAAGATGTATTGATCAGTGAAGGTACTCACCTCTCCACCCACTGATAAAGTGATACCTAAGGCTATCAACTATATAACAAGGAATGATAATCATAATAAATAAAACACATAATATCTGTTGCTGTCAAACATGTTTTGAGTGCAAATAATATGGAGACTGAGGAAACAGTTTGCTTTAATCCCACCAGAAAGAAGAGAAGAGCAGCTTTAGGTGTGTCAGGCAGTATAACTGATATTTTCCTTGATGAAGTTCACTGTCCTATGAGCTATGAGACCAAATACTATGATAGGGGACTCGATTACAGGAATAAAATAATGTGTTAGCAGGAATCAACAAGGAAAGGACAACCATTATTTCTCTACCTGGTAGCAGAATGAAGTGTATTCTTCTTGGTCTGTGAAACATTTTTGATAGAAAACAGAGTTACCAAATGGAAATTGTTATTAGTGGTACACATAATGTTGCAAAGACCAATGGTCTTGATTTTAAAAGTATAGTGAATGGAATCATTAACCTAGCAGGACTTGTGGATTTAAATTGGTAATGATGGATGCTATTCCTTCGCTACAATTCAACTACATTCTTAGGAAATGGTAATAGGAGGGAAATCTTGGGGACCACCCTAAATGGGATTGCCAGGTAGGAGGTTGGTATAATGGTTAAGGTGTTCACCTTATTGACACAAGGTGCAGGGTTTGATTCTCACATGGGGTAACTGGCTAGGCTTTAACTGATTCACAAGGGCAGTTAGCCCTAATCTGTGAACCTATGAGCCATACGGGAAGTGATAGTAGAGCAATCTAAATATTTGTCTATGGATAGACTGCATCTTATCCATGCTGGAAAGAGATACTTGATGAGTAAATTAACCAAGATGTTAAAAGTATGAAGGGGGTGGCATCTCAATTCACATCAGTGTACCTTTGATGTGACAGTGGTATTGGCAGCAAATTGGGGAAATCAGAAGAAGCTGAAAATAGAGATAAAAGGGAAAATAGTGGAACAAGTAAACAGCTTCAAGTATCTGGAAGGGATGGTTGAGGAGAAGGGAAATCTGAATGAAGAGGTCATAGCTAGAATCAGAGGGGCTACAGCCAACTGGCATAGAGTGTCAGGTATAGTCTATGACAGAAGAATGCCAAAAAGCTGAAAAGTAAGGTGTACAAGACAGTGGTGTGACCAGTACTACTGTATGCACAAAAACCTGGGCAGTAAAGCCAGAACAGTTGAAGAAGCTAGAGGTGATGGAAATGAAGTACCTGAGAAGGGTGGTAGGATGCATACTGTGGGACAGACAAAGAAATGAGGACATAAGAGCAGAAGCCAAAGTAGCTCCAATTGCAGAAAAGATCAAAGAGAACAGATTACGGTGGTTTGGACACATGCAGAAAAGCAGAAGACAATCTGGTATGGAAGATTTGGGACAGACAGGAAGAAGGCAAGAGGAAGCGAGGACATCCAGCACAGAGGTGGATGGATTGGGTGAAAGAACTGTGACAGACTGGCATGAGTGTTGAAGGCAGGAGTGTGGCACTGAATCGATAGAGCTGGTGACAGTTAACATGATACCCCGACCCCATGTAGAAAAAATGGGAAAAAGGGGGCCGATGATGATTTTTTGCATCACTGACACCTATATTTACCCAATATATTTTGGACAGTGGGATTTGACTATTATGTCATCTGCAAAGTTATAAAACTTACTCCCATAGTCAGCAATTTGATCAGATAGAGTACTTTCCTCCCAATTCCATTCCCCTAATAATATATTTATTTTTGAGACGCAAGCTCTATAAAAGGCTTTCCTTAAGGTAAGGCTTAGGTGATCCAAACCCGACAATGCTGGTTCAAGGCCTTTTAGTTGGTTCAAAGACTATTTGGGTATACCCGTAAGCCTTACCTGAGCACATCAGCTCCCCCATTGTACTAGAGTAAGAGAGCAGAGAGGACCCTTTGATGTTTGGGGCATTAAGGTCCCCAACAATTGTGTCAAGATCATTCTGAAAATATTTGTTAATGATGCTACCGAATACCCCCCCCCCCCCACTCCCTTTTACTTTGATTGATGATTGGGGCAATACAAAAGACCAATCATGATTGTATTATGTTTCCATTTTGTTGCTTCACTTAGGAATTCATATTCCATCCCATTATATCTGTATTTTCAGCTTCTTCTGATTTCCCCAATTTGCTGCCAATACCACTGTCTTATCTGTGCTTAGTTTCATCCAGTGTGCCTTCAGTTTTGTATTCCACTCTCCTATCCTTTACTAAAGTTGTTGCTCAGAGTCTGCCTGTAATGTCACATTGTCTGCATACAGCAGCTTTGTTCATCTATCCCCTCCCATCTGTTTGCTAATGCAGTCCATCACCAGTATGAACAGCAGTGGACTTCGAGCTGAACTCTGGTGTACACCCACTACTACTGGGAACCCTTCAGTGAGGCTGACCACTGTTTGTTCTTGAGTCATAGGGTCCTTGTACATAACCTCCACTAATTCTACCAATGATTCTGGGACTTCAAACCACCACAGTACTGCCCAGATCAGCTTTCATGGGACTTTGTCATATGCTTTCTCCAAGCCTAGGAATGCCTAGTTGGACACACTCCTCATCTCTGGCTTCTTCTCAAGTATCTGTCTCACTGCAAACATCGGGTCAATTGTGCTGCATCCTGAACTGAAACTGAACTGCTCATGTCCCATCCTACATTCTACTACTCTGCGTATCCGTTTATCAATCACCCCTGATGCAAAAAAGGTTTGGAAAAAAAAAAAAAGGAAAAAAATGTCTGATGTGCCCTTAAATGAAGACCAAGTGAGTCACTCTTTAGTAGGTATCAGAAAGCTGGAGACAATTTCAGGAAACCTCTGCAAGCATCTCCCTACAAGTATGAGAAAACATTCACAGTTCATATCACTGTTAACACACAAGTATTCTGTAGGTACATAAGACCGTTCAGAAAGGAAGATAATGTGGCGTTTAATATTGTACATGATGTCTATGAAGTTTCTGATCTGCTGCAGATGGTTAACATGACTTTGGAAAAAATTTACTTAAGTTACATCTCCCAGTAATGATCTTAGTATTAGAGAAATGTTTGAGACTTATGAACAATGCCCATAATTCACTCTTAACATCTTAAATAAGATGCAAAGAGTTATTAAACCCACAAGAGCTGCAGATCTTGATGGGGTAAATCAATATTTTCTGTCAAAGATTGTTGAAAGTATTTTGGTTTTGTTTACTTCAATTTCAAGAATTCCTAAAAGCTGTTCCTGACTTATGGAAGAAGGAAATTGTTGTACCAGTATACAAAGGGGGAAATACAGCCTCAGCAGATAACTCCAGCCCAATTAGCCTCTCGTGCATTTTAGGTAAATGCTTTGAGAGGGTTTTATAGGAACTAGTAAGGGAGAAACTGTCATTGAGTATAGATCTGTAACAACATGGTTTAGTTGAAAACTGATTATGTCTTACTAAACTTCTGTTAGCCTGTCTAGATTTAGCAAAGGCATTGTAGTTCATATCATAGCTCTCTACATTCTTAGAGCAAAAAATCTGGACAAAGCCATAAATAAAAGTGGAACAAAGGCCCAAAAATAGGGCCAATTTTTAAATATTGCTCTTACAAACTTAGAAAGTTGATAGAATAACAGGTTTTGCATTAGCATGATTTTTCTGAAGGATATCTGTCATTATTTTCTGCCTTAAGTCTTTAATGATTTACTACTAATTCGCCAAAAAAACACAATTTTATGAAAAATGAACCAAACATATGAGGCCAAAATCTGGGCATTCTGCAAAAATCTGTACAGTTGAGAGGTATGGTTAAAACATTAAGACTGCTGGTAAAGTACCAAGTCAGCGGGTACATTGGTAGATGGATAGTCAGTTAGCTAAGTAAATGAGAGTGAATGAGAGTGGAGTGTCAAAGGTATCTTTGAATACAAATGCATAAAAGTAGGAGTTCCACAGAGGTCCATCATAGGGCCTGTTTTATTTACTATTTATGTCTAGATTGCCTCTCTCAGAAAGAATTGGAGTTCATAAATTTGAAGATGACATGAAAATAAGGGCAGGCGTTGCTAATATAATAGATCAGACCACTACAAAAAACTTACTGGACAGGCTAGTCTCCTGGATGAGATCCTTTTGCATGGAGTTCAGTGCCAAGAAGTCTAATGTAGTACACTTTGGTAATGTATCTATCCTACCTGTATGCCTTAATGACACTATTTTAGACAGTGTTGAAAACCTAGGATGTTACTAGTGATTAGATTTTCCTCCTTTGCTTACTTATTCGAAGTAGTCAGAAAATCAACCTATATGGGTTCTCTCAACTCATTGAAGAACCCAGTAGACTGGACAAGAAAACAACAAAAAAAGAATCTGTACTTGATTGGACTCTAACCAACTATCCCAAGCAAAACTATAAAGTAGGATGTCTGCCTGGTGATCTAAGTGACCATCTCCCCACTTTCCTACTCCATAAACACTCCAATCACCCAAAACCAATTGTCCATAAACTAGTACATGATGACCATAACCTTACCCCACAATACCTCAATACTGTCCTAAACCACTGCAACTGGGAACCTGTATGAACCCTTGGGTTAGACCAGGCAGTAGACTACTTCAGTACTACATTCACCAATGTTCTCGACAGTCTTGCCCCCAGCAGGAAGATTAGAGTTGAAGCCAACTATGCACCCTGGCTAAGTAGGGACACTAGAGCCTTATTAAAAGCCAGGGATAAAGCCTGGAAAACTGAAAACACCACTAGCTCCAGGCAATACCATCAACAGCTTAGAAATAAGGCCAAGGCTGAAACCAAACTAAATAAACAAAACTACTTTCTTAGTGCCCAAAACAAATAATCAAAGAATCCACAAAAATTCTAGCATGTTATTAACTCCTTACTAAAGCCAGGCAAAACCAGTACTCCAGCTCCAAACTCTACAGATAATACACTAGACATAGCCTCTCAATTTAAACATCCATCTTAGCCCTATCCAGTCAGATAACCAAACCTAGTCCACCTCAATCCCAACCCAATCTATCCCATAGCACCCCCTCTTTCAGTCTGTCACCTGTCCCCAACTCTACTATCAAAAAACTCCTCCTAAAACTCAAACCCACCACACCAGCAGCTGATAACATACCAGCTGCATACCTAAAAATGGCTAGTGACTCCCTATCGTATCCTATCTCCATCCTAATCAACCGCTCCATACAAGAATCCTACACACCTGGACTCTGGAACGGATCTCCCATCATTCCTACAACTACCGACCTATTGCCATCCTATGCCCCCTATCTCAAATTATATAGAAATGCATCCACTTGGAGGTGATGACATTTCTTAACACACAAAAGCTCCTATCTACCACACAACATGGTTTCCGACCACATCACAGCACTACCACCACTCTTCTTTCCTTCTCTAATCAAATCAACCTTCACAGGAATGACAACAAATATGCATCTGTCATTTTCCCGGACCTCTCAAATGCATTTGACATGGTCTCCCACTCCATCCTGCTAGACTCACTAATATCACTATCCTTCATCCCTTCCACTATAGCCTGGTTCAGAAGCTACCTATCTGACAGACTACAATCTGTCTAGTGGAAAGGAACTCTTATCTCCACAACTTCCAACTGCCATAGGAGTCCCACAAGGCTCTATACTGGGCCTACTATATTCCCAAACAACCTCAATAGCTCAATCCTGGATGCCACACTCGTTCAGTATGCAGATGATTCAACCCTGATCCGCTCCGCCTCATCTCTCACCACCCTGCAAAAACTCACTCAGGAAACATTTAACTCTGTAGAAAAATGGATCTCGGGTATCCAACTTGTCCTAAATCCCAAGAAGACAAAACTACTACTATTCTCCCCTAATAAATCAAAAACTCCCCTCACCTTCTCCATCACATCTAAGGATGGCACTACCATCTCCTCTTCTAACCTCACCAACTTCTGGGCATTGTAATTGACAATAATCTTCACTTTGATATCCACATCTCACATACTATAAAACTAGTACACAAAAAATGGGCTCTCTATACAGGCACATGAAATTTCTCTCACATCAAGCTAGAGTCACCCTAGCCCAAAGTTACCTCCTCTGTACTCTATTGTAGGCAGCACCAGTTTTCACCCAAATTAGAAAGTCTGACCTAGACAAACTAGAATCTTGTTAGAATAAAATAGCCAAGTTTGCTACAAACTCGACATGTAGAAACCATCACTGTACGGCACTAAAGAAACTAAATGGCTTGAGCTACCACAGCTACTCAGCTATCATCGGCTAGTTACAGCCTACAAAATTCTCAAATACCCTGAAAAAAAACCCTCAATAACCAATCTCCTCACTCGCTACACTGCAAACCGGCACCTTTGATCTAGTGAAAAATCTCTCCTCTACATCTCCAGGGCTAATAATACTGCAGGGAAAGCACTCGACTCCCACACCGTTGCTAGAAACTGGAACTCTCGTCCCCATTCCCTGTCCACTGCGCCTACCACCTCTCAATTCAAAAACTCCCTCAAATCACATCTCCTTAGTACCTGGTTATGCCCTTGTATCACATAATCATACCCTCACTGCTTTCTATATACCCCTCACACTTTCTTTTCATCTGCATATTATATGTATTGGGAATGTCAAACTATTAGCTGTTGAAATGCTTGACACATTTCTTCTCATGATAACTGTCCAGCAATGTATAACTGTTATTGCCATTCTTTGTATTGTTTCTTATATTGCTCATTGTGTTTCCCTAATTTGTTGTAGGATTACATTGTTCACCATATATGTTGTATCACCTTGCTAAACTATATATGCTGTATTGTTTTGTTAAAATAAATACTGGAGATTTTCTCCCCGGGCCTCTGCTGTAAATGGGCCTGGTCCAGTCGGATCTTCCTGGTTAACAAATGTAAAATAAAAATAAAATAATAAAATAAATGAAAATGTTACTTAAAACTATCAGCAGTAGGCAAAAAGAAGTGTTATTGCCGGTCTATAAATCTGTAATTAGACCAACTGTTGAATACAAAGCCTTGGCTTGTATTCTCAGCCATTCCCTTATCAATAAGTTAGAAAAAAATTCAAAGATTTATAAGGTGCATTTATAAAGTCAAACACTTGAGATACATGGACAAATAGAAAACTCTGCTCATTTGCCATCAACAAAAAAATGATTTGGGGGAATCCAATATGCAAGAGTTGTTGTTGTTTGTCTTTCGGCTTTTTACCGGTAAAGGGTCGCCACAGCGGAACTCCGGTCTGCTAATGATTGGCAGTAGATTTTTTACGACACACCGAGGTGCCAGCTCGACGACCAACTTTCAACGAAGGCATGCCCATTTACACACGCATGTCTTTCGAACACTACCCAACCATGGGGAGGACATGCAGACTCCACACAGAAGGCACTCCCTAGCCAAGCCGAGAATCGAACGGGAGGACCTCTTGCTGTCAGGTAACAACGCTACCGCTGTACCACCGTGGCAGAATAATCCAATATGCAAGAGTAAATGTAATAATATTATTTGTGCTTTCATTGGTATTTGCTTTAGTAAATGGTTAAATGAAAGAAGAAATTACAACTTTGTGGACTTTACCAGGGCAGATTCATCTTTCTTTATCAATACTTTTCATAATATGGCAGGTAATTAGTGGAAAGACACTATAGCCGCTTTCAAATGGGGTCAAGATTAATGGATAGGCACCAGGGTATTTGATCCAAGTTTAAAAGGTGGCAGACTCTTTGAAGGCCTTACATAGGCTTACTCCAAAACACATTCCTTGATTGTTATGTTTTATCCGGTAAAACCACATAGTGATGTAAAGTCTGGTATGAATTCCTTAATAATCAGTAACACACGCACGTTTTATGGGGATGTAGTATTACCCCTGCTATATAAAGAGCTAACTGTGTAATTGAATATAAAAACAAACTTGGTAAGTTTAGTAGTGACCTAAGATTTATGTCTAAATCTTGAGACAACGTGCTGAGTGATGACCTTAAGATATTCAGCAGACAGGGTGACTTTTGAAAGTGTAAGGAGTGTACTTGTGGTCTGCAGAAGAGCAACAATACACGTATACATGGGAAAATCTATGAAGTCTGTAGTTGTGATACCTCATAATATTTCTCCTTCTCTGAGGTACAGGGAGCTTTGAATTAGTACATAGAAATATTAGGGGTGTAAGAGTGTAGAAAAGCAACTGCTTTATGGTGAATTTCAATATTTCTTTGTTTTTTGGGGGGGATTTGCTGGAACCATGATTTTGGACCATGCACTTGTGATAGAGAGAATTCAAATATACTAGTGCATAAAAGCTGCCTTTGAGGTTCAGCTAAATGAGATTTTTTTTCATGCAGAAGATTCTTTTGGATCTAGTTTTGCAAAACAATAAGCATATATTTTCCATCCTTATTACAAGAAACATAAAACTCTACTGCCAATCATTAGCAGACCGGAGATCCACTGTGGCGACCCCTAACCAGGAAAAGCCGAAAGACACAAACATTACAAGAATGCATGGCATAGACAATGGTGTGGATGCTTACACAAATATGATTTAAAATCTAAAACATTACATTTGCCACTTTTACCTTTTTAGTTCCTTAAGAAATTGCTTATAGATGTAACAAACAGCATAGTGAAGAAAAAATAGGACAAGTGATAACTAAAAAAAAAAAAAAAAATTAAGTAAATAGGAGCAAACAGCAAAATCAAATAAAGTGGACAAGGTCCACACTAAGCATGTGGTTTCCTGCCACGCCACCTGAAACCATGCTATAGAAAGGTTCCACCACATCTTCTTAAGACACCTAAGTTGAGATCAGAAAAGTCCACCAACAGTCACTTGTATTTCATGAGCTTAGTTACTCAAATTCTGATTCGATTAAAGGTACTGAGGAGCTTGAAGAATGGCAACAACTGCAACAATTTGAATGTCATTTTTGCAAAGGCAAGCCTCCCACATCCCCAGATTTTATTATTTTCCTTGTGATATTACTGCATTTCAGTGAGTGTGATCACTGACTGACTGACAATATGAGAGAGTCTTTCTCATCCTTTCTCCAGAAGGTTACAGCATTCAACCACCAGTTAAGAAGATACACATGAGCAGGATGTTTTTCGTGGGTCTATATTAGAACCATGAAAATAAAAGTTAGAACATCAACTTTTTAAAACGTCGAATGTTCTAATATCGACCCCTATTCAGCGAACGCTGACAACATCGAACATGCAGAACAGCTAATTTTTTCCCAGGGAAAAAAATTTGCTGTTCCGACACACATACATACAACGCAAGCACACCAAACAAACAGCCATCCACACACATACACCTAAAATCCTACATCTAACCCTACACTAAACTGTACATACACCACTAGCTTTCCACTTACCTTAACCCAAACCCTAACCCTAAGGTCCATCACTATTGCACACTCACCTCACCCACACCATAACCCTAACTCATCTACCCCGCCCTAACCCTCATGTCCACACAATCGCACACTTACATGACCTGTGCCCTAACCCTAAATCACCTACCCCGCGCCCTAAACCTCACGTTCACACACTCGCACACTTACCTGATCCCGACCCGTAACTTTCCATCACAGTGCTGAAAATAGCAAAGCCGCAGGAACGGCCAACTGAATTCCTTCCCTAGAAAGAAATTCAGTGTTCTGCAGCTTCGCTATTTTCAGCGTTCGCTGAATAGGGGTCGATATTAGGACATTCAAAGTTGTGAAACTTTGATGTTCTAATATAGACCCGTTTTTCACATATGTGTCAGCAAAAAAAGGAACATGAGCAACTGAATAATGGGATGCTTGTACTCATGTTACTGTGATACATGATCTGGTGATTCAATGCAACTAACCGTAAGCCCTACAGAACTCCTACAGCTGCCAGTTCAGTCTTGAGATCACCACCACATGTTGTAGGGAACAGCATGGTTGTCTTCATTTCTCTCATAGCCGCCTTCTGAATATTGCATTTCCCATTCCTTGTTTAATTACTTTAAGTGGCAGGTCAGCAAATATGGAAATAGCAGCATCATAGACTTTATACAAAAGAACGTGTCTCTGTATTTTATTCAGACGACTTTCATGAAAACAGGCCAATGACAGCAGGAAGAATGTGGGGCTTTCTAAGTACGATGACATCCGGCAAACATAAATGAACTCAGCAATGCATAAATAAATAAAATGAATGATTTAATATAGCAACAAAGCTTTCTGGAAAACCACCCTTCCTCAGTGTTAATAATTTACATTTAATATTCATGTTTGTTTGCTGTTTTTTGCGTATGAATTTTGTCTTTACTGTGTCTTTTGGATTTTGTGCTGTTTTCAAATGACATCCAGCCAACAAAATGGAGATGGATATTTCTACAACAGAGTGTGTGTGTGTGTGTGTGTGTGTGTGTGTGTGTGTGTGTGTGTGTGTGTGTGTGTATATATATGTATGCATATATGTGTATGTATATATATATATATATATATATATATATATATATATATATATATATATACATTTTTTTTCCAAAACATTTGGATACTGCAACTTTAAGTACTATTGAACAGACCCAGCTTTCTGGCAGATATGCTATATGTGCAAGTTTTCATTAAGCTCCATCTCGGTATACAACCAGCTTGGATTCATATTTCTAATGTGTAGCTTTAATTAGGTGTAGCTCTTAAATGATTTATTTTTGTGCCAAAACTATTGCCTTCAGTTACATCAGCAGCAGGGGGGGATAATTAATTTATCTGTTTAGAATGTTGTTGCTAAATTAACTCAGTTTGCTCAGTTATTGGTTATAGAAAGCATATTTTTGAATTGCAGTCTAAAGGTGCTTTGACTAAGTATAAAATATAGCTTTTTTGTTGCATCAAGGGTTACCAAGATGGTTTGTTCAAACTGGCCAGAGTCAGCAGTTTGTTTAATATATATAGAAGGGAGTTGTGTTGTACTAGAAAGAAGAGAATGGAACTTCTCAATAGGGCATTTCCTCATTCATATTTAATTTGCATTTATACACACACACACACACGCACACACACACACACACACACACACACACACACACACACACACACACACACACACACACACACACACACACATATACATCATGCCTTGTATTTATTAAATTAAAATTGCTGTTTCTTTAAAGCAGCTCACTAAGCTGCAATAGGTGTGCTGCTGTCACATCTCTGCCCAGTAATTTATGCTAAAAGAATGCAGTATGTTCACTTTCTTAAGCTGCTAGAGCTCCATTTTTGTATGCTGCACTTGTAACAAATTCTCAAAACACTATTTCCAGTTCCTCATCACTTCACAGCAGCATACACTTCTAGGGTCCTGACTGAAAACCATTACCCATTGGTGAATGCTCCACTTTTGAAATGAATTGTAAATCTGTGATGTAGACAAAAAGTGTGATGGTGCCAAGCCTTTTTTAATGGAATGAAGTAGGTAGATTTGTATCTAATAAGGCAGGTGACAGTGCACATGAGGCTGATTTGTCCTCATATATTATTAAGCTGTTAATTTATAAGGTTCTTTATGCAGCAGAAAGTGGCCAGGTACTGTCCTTAGTTTCTTGGTTCCAATTTTGAATTTTACAAATTGCATTTAATTGACTTATGATGGTTACAGATAAAGATTCTGCCACTGTGCAGAGGGCATATGTTCTGTTATTTAGAAGATGTGTACTGCTGGGAGCATTTTGTAGTGAGCCAATCAGTGCGTATGGTCTCCGAGGAGTGCTGGAGGTTCTCCTGTAGTTGTCTGTCTTCACTGCTACTCTTGAGGCTTGCTTACAGCATTGAGGCCACTGTTGAGTTTGCATGCTCTTGTAACTTTGAGTTGATGTTGCAGAATTTAGAAAACATTTATTTTCCTAAAATGTCAGGTTGTTTGTCCTTTTTCATGTTTTTGAAGGCTAGTGCTGTTCAAATCAGAACTGTCCTACAATATGGGGATCAAGCGGTAACCTTGTGCAACAATCTAATTTGTGTTGCAGAACATCCTCCAGTGACACTGAGTAACATATGATTTCTCAGATGTTTGTCTGTTTGTGTTACTGCCACCTTGTCCTGGCCGTTTAAGGTCTACTGTTTTATTTATAACAAAACAGGTGCAGTGCAATTTCCAATAACAGAACCTAACGTGATACAGTAGTACAGTGAGCAAACTATTAAGATGTCAGTAGGGTATGCTTTTTAAAATGCTCTAGAGCATCTCATATCATTCACTTAGAACATATTCAATGCTGTCATTTTCTTAATGCTGTTTTGCTAACAGTATGACTTAACATTAGATTATCCATCCAGATGTGAGTGAAGGACTTGGCCACAGAAGAAAAACTTTATGCAGATAGAATTAAACCTGATTTGGCATTATGAGGTTCTGTTGCACAACGCATGACTGACTGCTCAATGTCTAATCTAGCAAAGATGTTTCCTGCAGATTACCACATCTTAAAGACACAGTATCACACTAATAGACTATATAATCTCGATCTGCAGTGGTAAATTGGGTCCCTGTCAGTATCTCGAATGCTGACAATATTGAATTTGATATTGTCAAATCGAGAATGCCGAAAGGGCAGAATATCGAACAGGTAAATGGAAATCTCCATAAAGGGATTTCCGTTTACCTCAATGTAGTGCAGTCTTGGAGTTGGTATATTTAAGTGGCAGGGGGTGTAGGGGGTGCAGGGGGGTTTGCCCCCCCCCCCCGCTTACACCCTTTATTTTTTTTATCGGCATTTGAAAATGTAATAGGTTGATCATTTGAGTTCGACATTTAGTGTTTCGACCTATTACATTTTCGAAATGCTGATATAGACCTGGTAAATTCACTAACTAGGTATCACTGGAGGTATGGCAGAAACCTGACACCCTCAAAATCAGGTTTAAGCAAAAATAATTGTATACTGACCCACTGTGACCCTTATGCATTTCCCTTGGTTATACTACTTAATAATGATTTAAGTATAATGCCTATTGGCCATGTGTGAACTGGAGCATCAGTGTATTAAAATTTGCACACAAACTCAACATTTATGACATCACTGTTTCTTGTAGCTTTATCGGTATCTGAAGAGTCTGGTTATATAACTTCTGAAAATGTCCCTGACTTCCCTTACTCCAGTATTGGATGTCAGTACTGCTAACATAACATCAGGCTGAGAAGGCTGAGATGTCCAACTTATCCTTAGCTGTTACAGTGATTTGTATGTATTTCTGATTCTGAGGATACTGTGCGCATCAGTTAAAGGGATAATTGTCTGAAAGCAGTTCACAATGTACATTGTTATTCTCAGAATGCAGGAGAATCCAGGGCCTCAAACATCTACCCTACACAGATGGGCTAAAAGCCCTGTCCCTGTACTCAGTCTCATACAGACTCCTGAGAGGTGACCTCTATCTGGCATACAAAGCAATCTCAAACCCCGCCTTGCTGGGACTGCTGTATATCTGCAAGTTCAGCTCCACTCGAGTAACCCGCACATGCAACCTCAACCTGTTGTGTGACATCAGTAGGACTTGTTGGAGTGACAGATTTGTGTCCCAGAGACTCCCCCTTCTGTGGAATAGACTCGCTCTCCACATCAAGCAGAGTACCTCATTAACACTTTTTAAGTGAAACCTAGATAACTGGATGGGGAACAGAAAATACACCCCTGGGATTCCACCTATATTCCTGCTGGACAGGGGCATCAGGTGCTGACTTGTTGGAACATGGGTCACATTCTTGGCTAGGCTTGTAAGGCCCTCTGGGCCAATAGCCTAGTAACTTCTTATGATATGTAAAAAG